>NC_060172.1:34380628-34448900 GCF_021292245.1 Micropterus dolomieu
AGTAACTGAACATCTGACACACCGAGCAGGAGAAAGTAGGAGAGAGAGAGGGAGAAGGAGAAGCCATCGCTAGCTGCTAAGCTAAAGTCGCTAACGGCTAAGCTAAAGTACTGTAGCGTCAGCTACCAAAACTTTAGAACAACTATGAGATTGAACAGCAGTCACTAAAAGATGGAAAGAACTGTGAGTGCTTAGGCAAAATTACTGTAAAGAATAAGTGTTTAGCGAACAGTTGGCCGCTGTAATCAAACAAATGTAACTGTTATTTAGCGAGAGCAGCACAACACGGTACCAACACACAAGCACCGGAAACGGAAATGAGTCGACACGCTTACCGCAATACGTCAGCAGTACGTCACAACCCTGGTATCAACCAACCATAGTTTCTGTGCTATGGTGTACTCTGGAACCTGACTGAAAGTGAAAATGAATGGAGCTGAGAAAGAACAACCTTCTCCAGTATTTTAGACTGAACCACATCATGTTTAAAACTGGATGGAACAATGCCATTTATGAGAGAGCTATTTACTCGAAAACAATAAGTAAGACTGTCTCTCCTCTCTGTCTGCTCGGTTCACTGACTGACAGTTTCCCCCCGACCGGGCTTCAGTGAACACTGCTGAGCTTCCTGAGACATTCTTCTCTAATAAAAGCTGACTTGCAAACAAGAATTCCCAACACAAGAATATCAGAATTTTTGGTAGACTGAAACTTGGTCAAAAACTCTAAAGGACGGGACAAATCTGTTCTCCTCAAGGTGTACCTGGGATAGCCAGATGATAATGGGGGTCAACGGAAAGCGGCAGGAAGCCCGCTTCTCATTCGAGGCTTTCCGCTTTGTGCAAAACACAAATGCAACTCTCTCTACCTACTACATACACTGTGCCGCCAGGCTCTGTGAAAAGTCCTTCTGCCCCAACCTCATTCAGGTCTGATTCTGCCTCCTCTGGTGCAACACTTCACAAATTCAAATATTTCTGTGAACAATAATTTAGATATTGTATTCTGCACTGTCCATTTTTTAAAATTCTGCTTTCTACAGTATCTACACATCACAGCTACAGATTGGTTAAGGTTATAGAAAGATGTTGGTTATGGGATGGGAATGTCAGACAGGCCCACTTTCCATAACCTTACTTTCTACATGGATATATTTAGGGCACACTTTCTTCCATTCAACAGTTGTGTTAGATGTAAATTGTGCGGTGCAGATTTGTCCAATGTGGACATGATTGCTTGGGATACTGGGCTGCACAAATCATATCTTGCTATGGATCTAGATGTAGTTTTAACGTACAGTAGTTAGTGTATTTTCATGGAAAGCTGGTATGGCAAACAGCAGTGTTCTTCATTTAACTGCTACTTCTCAAATTCTGGGTACTTTATTATTGCTTAAAAACAATGTCCTAACCAAAATGATAATCGCCCAATTCACCTGTAGAACTGCACCAGCTCAAAGAGGCGCCGCAGCGTCAATGACAACCAGGGCACCACAGTGAGCGACATGGCCACTACCAGCCCCATCACTACCCGCCTAGACAACGGTGAGAATTTGATTGGTCTTTTTATGCTGATGGGTCCATGTGCTTGGCGGCCAACGGGTTTTAATTTAGAAATGAAAAAAACAAAAACGATAAACAGCTTGTTCTCCGGTTACCATACATTTTTATATTAAAAAAGGGAAAATGAAAAACAATCTTGTTATGTGATTGTCTTTGATGTGTTTTTAGATGGAAATCGGAAATTAAAATACAACTTCAAGTTGTCTATCAGGACAGAAGTCCCTGACAAGTCCCTGCACAGCGGTTATATCCCACAAGACATCCCATTTTTTCTGTTTTCTGTTATAAAACCTGCACATTCGTCAACATATTAAACACATACAAACATATTTATGTCCGTCTCATAGATGTACATCGGCAAACTCCTGACTTCCAGGTATGTGGCATACAACCACTTACTGCTTACAATAGTAAGCGATTTATACACACGTATTTGAAATTCTAATTTCCATTTATAAGCATATAAAAGAAATTCAGATCACAGGCTGTTACCCTTTTTTTGTCTTTTCACATCAAAACAAAAAATGGGTTATTTTCCTTGTTTCCTTGTTTCTCCATGTCCCAGTGGTAATTGGGAAACAAGACGTTTTTCATTTTAGTTTTTTTATTTCAAATTGAAAATCTCTTGGCGCCAAGTACACAGACCCTGAATCATACTTGTCAAGTTGACTAGGGGGTTCTTTTGATCATGAACGAACTGAGGGTTTTTCTTTTTCTCTTGCAGGGCATCTGATGACATCTGGAGGTATGCATACACTGCCAACATGAGTTCACTCACTGTATTATTGTATTTTTATCAACAAAACACATGGCATGAAGATTGGACAACAACGTCATTTGGTTACCCATATAGATGTAGTAGTAGGTAATCTGTCCAAAGTTAAGGGTCAGACAAAGAATCCTCACCTGGTAAAGGGAAACGGAGGCCTCTAGCTGGAGCCTGTCCCGGGGAGAGAAGTTGCAGGTCAGCACTTTGTTGGTGGGCTTTGATCCAAGAGGACTTCAGTCTCTGCTGGAAGCATAGACGGAAATCGCCTATATATACTTAAAATATTTGTGTAAGTAGTAAAACAATACAAATGCAAAAAACTTTTATTGCCCCATTTAAGTTTAGAAACATTTTGAGTCCCCCCTCCCTTGCCTCAGAGGTTTGGTCCACTGCCTGCTTTCCCCCTGACCATGCCCCTGACACACACGACTCTCCAGAGGGAGAGAAAGTTTCAACGCTTCAGTATTTGTGGGACTCCAGTAAGGCTGGCAGGGTTATTTTATTCACTTAGAACATCAGATAAACTGTTTCTCTTTAATACAGACGATGCTATCTATTGTAGCTTATTTTGGTCACTGGAGTGAAGAAGACATAACGCTCACTATTTACACCTGCAGAGAAACACAGAAAGAAAAGCTTTCTTGTATTAAGTTAGAAGACGTGCTGGATATTTTAAAGCACGGAGCAGGTAAAACAAGAGTGAACACAGCGGTTGGTGCTGATGTCATTCACACCATGGTGGTCTCGATCGGTAATTAACAGAAAGCCTCCTCCACATGCGGCTCACCTGCTGCTGTGAAAACCGAGTCTAGTATAAAACTGCTCACATAAAGTCAGAGCAGACTTTATGTTTAGTTGGGTTTTATTTGTAGCTACAAACATAAACCTGTTGTACAATTTCCATCATGCTCTTTCTCATCATTGCTTTTCATGTTCTAATCAATCCTTGGTGTCTCTTTTCTTCCCAGGTGCTCAGCAGACTAATATGAACAGGACCGTGCTGACTATTTCAGTTACAGCAGGAATCGCTGGAGTTATTGGTCTTACTCTGGTGGCTTTCATTGTTTACCAGAAGTACAACTCCAATATACAGTAAGCTTCAAGAAGACAAATCTATTTCCACAACAGTGACAGAGGGTCAAGACACCTTGTCCTGTCTCATTTACTCATGTAGTATGGTTTATAATACCATGGGAGCATTGGGATAAATGACTGAGGAGTTCTCTGACTTTTGCATTAATTGTTGCTATTATTTTAGATACAACATAGGTTCCTTGAAGCATAAGAGAGGGAGAAAACAAGAAAGCTGTATACTCTAATCTTTTCAAATACAGCCTTGGTGATTTCATTTAGATTGGAAGGACACATGAATGAGACTCTGTTGGGGATGCTTATGTGATATCACGTTAAATCCTCACCTGCCAACAGAAGTCAGACAAACAACTGCACTCATAACTCATATATTATTATTAAAGTTCTGCACACTGCTTTAGGCACTTGTATTCCCTTTACAGATGTTGGGTAACAGAACTGAGGGCATTGATTATTTGTTACTAAAGCAGGGTGATATGTAATGTAGCTCACAGGGTTTAAAATTTATGGCAAATTTATGGAGTGTATAATGTGTAAAGCTTCCCAATGTGTTTATCAATTCATCATTTACAGCAAAGTGAGCTTCACTCTACATACAGTAGCTAAGTGCTGGGCATAGTGTGATGTCAGGCCTCACTCTCTGACAGCGCTGCTGGTGGCTATCTTGCAGTTACCCAGTACATTTACTCAAGTGCAATTTGGAGGTACTTTACGTAGTATTTAATTGTCTTTTACTTTATATGTGTATTGAGATTTTACAAAGAAACATAAGTTTATGAAACACAACACATTGCTAAAGATTAAATCACTGTTCCCTACTGTTTGGCTTGTGTATGAAACATACGCGTGTTCACAATATGAATCTTAACAGCATTTTAGTTTTTAAAAGGTGTTTTCTGATGCTTTTTATCAGTTTAGAATTATTCACACCTGTAATTAAGTGCAGTGGCAGAAAGTAAATTTTTGTTAGTTTTAAGTACTGTACTTAAGCACAATTTAGAGGTTCTCAAAATGTCCATTTCATTCCACTCTTTATTTCTACACCACTACATTTCAGAGGGAACTTGAAGGAAGGAAATGTCAGCTGCAGTTACTGGCTACCTTTCAGATTAAGATTGTACATTATACATAATAATATTATTTAAAAAAAAACAGTGCATTGCATTGTTAGAGATTAAAATAGTGGTTCCCAACCATTTTTTTTTTTTTTGCTTCTGACCTCTTACAGAAGACACAGTTCCATCAAATAAGTTTAAATTTCTCACATGGTTTCATTTAAATAACTGTTTAGGCCCAAAGAGGTCAAACAAAAAAAAAAACCTTATTGTTTTATTGTGACCTTTAGGAGGGACCCAGTCCCTACTTTGGGAACTGTATATAAAGTAGTATTCCACTGCAACCAGCTTCAACAATAAAATGTTGCATCACTATTAATCAAATCGGGCTAATGTCATTTATAACAATTCATCACTCACACAAAGACATTTTGAAATACATTTACATTTTCAAATACTTCTACTTTGGATACTTTTACATTTAGCAGATAATACTTCTGTACTCAGACTTAAGTAGGATTTGACTGCAGAATTTTACAGGGTGGTAATTTACTTCAGAAATCGATCCTAATACTCCTACCATTGCATGCATTTGTCCACATTGTCACTACTTTTTAGAAGTAATCAAATCCTGAACTTCATCAGCTTCAACAAGACAAATCTGTACCCAGAAGAGTGACGAGGGTCAGACAGCTTTCAAAGCAAGTTTAACAGCCTTAAATATTTCAGCGTAATGTCATGTTGCTGCCAATATTTTCCTAACAGATTCTTTGGTCATAAACCTGATCGGAGAATGCAGTCAAACTCAATTATTTTATATATATTTATATAAAAAAAATAATATGTATACACACACACACACACACACACACAGTGAGGAAAATAAGTATTTGAACACCCTGCTATTTTGCAAGTTCTCCCACTTAGAAATCATGGAGGGGTCTGAAATTGTCATCGTAGGTGCATGTCCACTGTGAGAGACATAATCTAAAAAAAAAAATAAAAATCCAGAAATCACAATGCACATAGCAACATTCAAACTACTTTTTCACATTTTTAGGTATGGAGGTATAGATATGAATCTTATGATAAAACATTTTAGTGTCAGCGACTATGCAATTTTGTAAAAAGTTAGCCCCACTAAAGTATTCCATGTTCGAGGTTAGTGTTTATTACAAATGCTAGTGAAAACTGAGGATGTATAATAGATTGCTCTAAAAAAAATAAAATACATAAAAAACTTCAACTATTTGGACAACAACTGAAGGATAAGAAATAGCTTAATTTGTGATTGATGTTGATGGTCACGTATTTCAGTGGGTGTGAAATATATTTACTTTACAAATGTAATTTCTGGGTAAAGTCTTTCTGGAGCTCAGTGAACTACAGGGAAAGCCCAAATTACAAACTAGAAACACATACTTGACCAGTTAGAGCCTAACAGCCAACAAGGCCATCTGACCCCTCTGCTGGGTCTGCTAAAAGCCAGGTCAGGTACAGCTAAAGTCTTGTTCAAGGACACTTCAACAGGATAGAAGTGGGTTGGCACAGACGCTTGACCCTGGGTTGTCTGCTTCAGTGCACCAAACCCAAAGTGAGATTAAGTAATCATGCTGTTAACAAAATGACAATCAAATAAAAACAAAATGATCTTTTTATTAACAGTTTAGAAACAACACTGTTTTCATCTCCCCTTCCTGAATTTTAGACTTCTGCAGTTCTGCCCTGCAAATGACAATGATGAAATTGATATTGTACAACGCTGCCTCATCAATAGTTATGAGGACAGATTCATAGTTATAACAGATGTTTTTCAATTTCCATTTAAATCAACCGACTGTACTTTAAACACACTGTATGTACATGAGGTTTGCTCCCACTTTTTAATCATGTTTTCAACATATATACCCACAAATTATATGGCCAAATAGATTCTGGATTGGAGCAAACAAACAAAAAAAAAAAAATCATATGTATGAAAAATCCCCCAAAGTACTCTAAGTCACCTCTCACCCTCCGCTGTGGCCAACACCATTAAGTAGTGCACTTACACAGCGGCCATGAAAAGTCAGTAAAGGAGCAGGTGTCAGGACAAACGGCAAAACACCATGGTTGAGGATACAGTGCAAAGGACAAAGCAGGAAATGAAATGACAAACCACTCATGTGAACGGTCCATATAGTTACTTCAATACGGCCAAGCATTGCTTAAAAGTCCCTGTGGATCAGCATTGATGTGATCATTTGTTTGACGTGAGAAGGGATTGTGTCTGAAACTATCACAGCACAGAACCAGTGTGGGGAGTTACTTCTGTTAAACTGTTTCTCCATGATGTTTAAGTGTCCGCTGCTTACAGAATCCATGAAAGAAAAGAGATGAACAGCACAGAAGAGGAAGAGGGACAAGATAAATGGTCTTTAATCCTTATCCAATCAGCTTCTGGCAGTTCAATAAACCGTGCCAAAGGAAAAAAAAAAACAAAAAAAAACAAAAAAAACAAACCACACAGAATGAGAAGGAACTAGAACATTTATACACTGTCAATAAATAGTGATTTCCCCCCCAGTTCCAGCTGTTATAATTCATCCTCTATGTGATTTTCAAGTTGGGCCTTCTCTGTTGGTCCTGCAGATGAAGACAGAGAAGGAAAGAATGAATATTGTGTGGATGTGGGATTATATCAGCTCATTTCATAGGTACAGAAAAACCCTAAGCTCTGTGGCGAGTATGTTCCCCTTCCTCTCCACGGCTTCAAGTGCTGAGTAACTCAAGCCCATGTTCACTAATTTAACAAGACACACAAGAAAACCTGTTGCTATGGTAGCTGAGAGGGAATCGCTCTAACATTTGAAAAGGCCTTACCTGGAAAGAGGGAAAAATGCAGACCTGGCTTGTCATCTTATTCTCTCTGCTGATGTTTCCAAATACTTTTGTAGCCAAAGGCAATTTAATAATTCTTGTAATGTAAGACATCCATATTATTTGTCATTTTTTATAGCAAAGCCAGCGCTGTGACATTTCACATCTGAACGGTCAGTAGGAGAAACATGTGCTTTAGCTTTGGGTACAACTTTGTGTGCAACTTGTCAAAATGTAAATAAGCTCCTTTGGATGAGAGAAGAACGTAAATCAACCTTTTATTGTAATAAATTACATCACATTATTAATTAATATTTATTAATTTTGAACAGGTGGATAAACAGAAGCATTACATGTTGACAAATTTTACCTTCTATGACCAACTTGTTTAAGAATTTTATGTTCCTTATTTGACAAAAACATCCAAATCTTTTGAATTTATATTTTTTTTCCATGTGCAAATTACTATATAGAACATTGCAGTAGTTATACGCTTTTTTATTTGTACATAATAAGCACTGTCAACTAAGAGCTTATTATAGCAGCTGGAGTTAATTACAGGTCATGTGACAAAAATATCAAAGTCTTTTCTGAGTCAGCACCCTGGAGGATGAATGATCTTAGTGGGTTGCCCACTAATCAGATCATCTGTGGGAAAAGTCACAAAAGTGTGAGAGGGCGCTTCTCAAGTCTCTTAATTGCATTTACGTTTCCCTCACTTGCGTCTTTGGAAACGAAGGAACGAGGAAATGTGTTTTTAGAGACATGAGACGTCCTTTCCACTGAAGCGTCACATGAAGTGCCATCAGTTTCTGATCACAGCTGGATCAGCTGTCAGTCGGCTCTAACAGCTGTAGAGACTTTTCATGGAGTTTGTGTCTGCACACATGTGCACTGTGTGTTGGCACTAAAAGTCTCACAGTTATCAGTGCAGCTCAGCATGATTCTCTGTAGCTGTTACCTGCATATGAATAATTATATGTTACTGTATGTCCTGCTCAGAGGCAAAGGATCATTTCTACTGGCACAATGCTGATATTATCTCCATTTATATTCATTGATTCTGATTTTGTTATTGAATAAGCCAGAATATGATCATGGTGTCTTGGGATTTATTAGGCTAAACATTTCAGGGAAATTGAAATGATGCAACTCATATCAAAGTCGACACTCAGTTTTAGGCTTTCTGTTCATTTCCTCTTCAGATATCCTCTAACACTACTGCATACATCTTATTTCAAAGTCACATCACTCGTCACCGATCGATCACTGCGTTCCATCATATCTATCCAATGATTTTATTTTATTTTTTTGAGCAGTAGCACTTTTCATTCTTTCATCAGCTGATTTTACGCGCTGAGCCACCGGCTGCTTTCATCAGAAGCAGTGGGTGAGATGGCTGGATGTGCAGGTTTTATTTTCCTTTGCTTGCTTCATTAGAGACTTGAGTGCAGTTTAGTGACTTGTCCGACTCTTAACTTGTTCACTATGTTTTATTGTCATTGACTAAACACAGGAATGACCAGCCTCACATGAGACTGAATAGAAGTGACGGTAAATGATGTAAAACGTGTTTCTTGCCGACAGACTCTCTCTAACTGTCTCCATTATAAAAGTAGATGGGAGAAATAAAAAAGAAAGAATACTCTTTCTAATAAATGAAGAAAGTTGTGTGTGGAGCTTTTTTGTTCAGACCTACAATGAACTCAGATTTTAACTAGACAGTGAATCATAAAAACAAATCAAATATAGCCTAACTCTTTGCAGTGATACACTTGAGTTTAATGTCATCTGTGGTGATGAATCAGATCAGTCCGATCAGCTGCAGTGTCCAATCTATATAATGGCTATCCAGTAAGGGAGCATGACGGTCAGTAAAAGACTTCCGCGAAGGATGCACTGGTGTATCCTCGCTCATAGCTCCTCAGAGATCGCTCCTTGGAGCGCAAATAAGAGCTTTGGGACGGTCTGCAAAATGGCGGAGAGGAACAACTTCCAGTTCAAGTGAGGATCGAGGAGTAAGGAAACGACAAATACAGAGACTTGAGAAGTACCCTGAATGAGTAGTTTCTTTCTGAAAGGCACATTGCAAGGTAGCCTCTGTGTGTGTGAAGGGGTGAATATGACATGTAGGTTAAAGGGCTTTGAGTGAAGTCAGAAGACTAGAAAGGTGCTATACAAGTACATTTCCTTCACCGACTGATACCCCACCTGCGAAACATTAGTCCAGTAATATAATGTCCCATTCATTCAGTACAGTGGAGATTTCTGAGCCTGTAGTTTACTGTCGTGTGTTCATGTGTTTGAATTGTTTTGTCCACCCCCCTAAAGTTCTCCGGAATCATCAGCAACAGGCTTAGCAGACCGACCTGTAGTTGTTGTTTCTTCTGTGGGCTGTGATTGGCTGTCCGGGTCTGCGTGTACAGTGCTCTTCTCAGTGGACGGGGCTTCGCCAGGCGGCACCTCCTCTGGGCCTTCTGTTTCAGAAAGAAAAAAATACATACAAGTTATTTTAAGCCAATCCACAGTTGTAATTCTTTTTCATATTTATAAGGGTATAATAACAGAAATGTGGGTTTTGGTGTTTGACCCACCACTCTTTGTGTCCGTGCTCTCCTCTGTGGGAGGGATGACTTTCTCCTCGGCCGTGTTGTTGGCCTTGCTGCCTTTATCAGAGCTGGTGCTGTTCTTGGTTTTGGCTTTAGCCTTCGGCTTGGCAAATTTGGCTTTGTTGAGCAAGTAGTTGACCTCTCGATCCAGCAGAGCTAGTTTGGACTCTATGTCCTTGGAGAGTAGGACAGGTCGCTCCTTTGGAGAGCGTTTCTCTTGCTCGGCTACCGTCTCATTCCTCCACGTCTGCAAGAGAGATTCAATTTTACACATCTAGGTAATTTTCCTCTGTACAAGGAGAACTACAGCCTGTGACTGTTAGAAAATGTCTTCTGTGGCTCCAGGAGGGCCTTTCTATAGTCTGAGAAAATTACTCAGATGTCATAGACCTGTCATCAGGGCTATCTCAGCTGCATTATGGAAATATACTAGATCACTAGATTACTAGAGACTGAAAGTCAGGATATCCCAGCCTCTGTAGCCAAAATTCAGACCATTCAATTATAATCTGTCTTTTGCAAGGTCCACAACTTCACTGAAGAGCAATACTAACATGGGCAGAGTCCCTCTTAAGCAAACTAAATGAATAAGGTGACAATCCTCCACAGCAGTGTGATGACAGCATGACAACCACCACCTACCGTTGTTTCGTTGATCACTTTTTCTAACATATTCAGCTCAACTTCAGTGAAGATTTGGTCATCTTCTGGAATCAGTCTAGCACTCCTTTGAAATAAAAATAAAAATAGAGTCAATACAAATCAACTGACCCACCACAAAATCCTCCAGCTGCTTCCCACCTTCCTTCCAACACTGACCTCAAGAAGAAGCTGGAGGTGTTTAGCATGCTGTCTAGGGCTGCCAGGCGGTCTGGCAATTTGCGTCGCTCCTCCACCCTGAAAAACATGTCCTTGCACAGGCTCTTCAGCTGAGACAGCTTCTCTCTCAGCTGCTTTGTGGTGGCCGCGTAGCCATCCTCGTCCATCCATTCAGACACCTCGCTCAGCTTGGCAGAGATCTGCTCTTTCTCCTCCTCTGACACCACCAGCTGGTAGTCGTCCTGGTACAGCTTGTCCTGGAGAAAGAGCGCAAGTATTGTTTTTGTGTGTTTTTGGGAAGAGGCACAGGTGATGTGGTGCCTTGGTGGTTTACATTAAAATGATTCAACAGCTAGGATTAATGTTTGCGCATATTCCCTTTACACTGCACTGGCAACTACAAATTGCCTTACATAAAACACGATAAAGATAAAGCTGAAAAACAGAACTTTCACTTCTGTTGCTCACCTGTGTCTCAAAAATAAAAGCTTCCAGACTGTTAAGTGTCTTTTCCCTTTCCTGTTTGGCCAAGTCTCTGTCCGTCAGATCCTGCAACCTGAAAAGATCCAAAGACTTGTTTTAGACGCCAAAACTGAGAACCCAACCTCACAACAGTTAAAAAGAATGACAATTGCTGCTTTACTTCTTCTTCGAGGAAGTGACATCATCTGCAGTAGGGTCGAGGAGGTCATTGATGACGAGTTCCACTGCGATGTCTTCAGAGATCTTGCTCTTTTTCTGAGGTTTTGCCTTCTTTTCCACATCCTTCTCTGCCTCAGTGTTTCCAGACTTCTCTCCGTCCGTTTCCTCCTTCACCAGCAGAAATATGGTTACTTTCACTACCAGGTAGGAATGGGGATTGAGACGCAGTTCCAAAATTTCTCAAAACCCAAAAATCAATAAGGTTTGAGCTTATCGATACTGCTATTGAGACTTGCTAATCTCTTGAGTACAGATTTTCACAAAGTGCTGTGTAAAATATATAACCACTCCACAGAGACTGAATTCACATCAATGTGTTTCTCAGAGACATTACGTGTAACAGATCTTACCTTGGCATCAGTCTTGCTGCCTGCCTCCTCTGTCTTCTCCTGACTTTTCTCTTCACCTGCACCTTTCTCCGAATCGTCCTGTTTCTCCTTGGCTACCTCGTCCTTCTGGGCCTCATCCTTGTGGGCCTCATCCTTCTGGGCCTCATCCTTCTGGGCCTCGCCATCCTTTTCAGACTCTGGAGGCACTTCCTCCTCATCCTGGACACAAGAAGTCAGGGACACATTCAGTTTCATCAATTACAGTGGACACAAAGTCTACAGACCCCTGTCAGAATGGCGGGTTATTGAAAGGTTTTTATTTTTCATTTTTCCCCCCCCTCAAAAGATTTTAGTTTGTTTTTAAATTAAATTGTTCACATTATAGATCACATTAAAAAGGTGGAAAAAGTTCTGACATAATTTATCTTGCCATTTTAACAGGGCTGTGTAGACTTTTTATATACACTGCAGTTCTAAAACCTACCTGAAGTGTGAAATCCAGAGTTCATACAGGCATTACTGTATTTTCTTAATAAACATATTCATATAATTGTGTATGTTTAATTTACGGCTGGGCGATATGGCCAAAAATGTTATCACGATAAAAGCATTTCAATCATTCGATATCGATAATTATCACGATAAATGTCTGATGATAAATTATTATTTCTTTCAAGTTTAAAGGCTGATTTTTGCTGCTGAGTGAAAATGGAAGAAACCAGGTTAATTGTGGTTAAACGTTTCTTTACGTGAGTGTGACAAACACTTGATACCAAACAGAGGATAACTTAACTGATCTGAGGTCGAACATTCAAAATTATTGTGACAAAATCTTTAACAAATATTAAATTTTTTCAGTCCCTTTTCCTCAAAGAAAAATGTATATTTCAATAGACAAATTAAGTGACAATTCATATGTGATTCAAATTAATTAAACCAAATATTTATTGATGATATATTGAACATTTATTATATTGTTATTGAGGATAATTATATTGCTATAATTATCATTATTGTTTTATTGCCCAGTCCTAGTTTAACTGACTGGACTGTGCCATGTATAGAACTGCAAGTACCTGGACAGGTTCAGTTACATTTGGAGCTGGTTCTGAAGATCCTCCTCCAAACAAGGTGGAAATTGTGTTTCCCAGTTCTGAAAGACAAGAAGGCTCATTTATGCATTAACCTATATCTAAAACAGGATGTAGTATTGCATGAATCAGCAAGACGACAACACAAACATGCATTATTTTCTGAAAGATCTCATAGTACTGTTCCTGTATTACGAACAGTGGTGAATAAAAGTGGAATGCTGTCGATGCATCATAGTGGATCAGAGGGCTAAAAGAAATGTACTTGGAGAGGAGGCAAGGACGTCTAACCAACCAGGTGGACCAGGGGCGGCAAGTTCAATACCCAGAATACAGTCCCCTCCAAAAGTATTGGAAAGGTAAGGTAAACCCCTTTGTTTTTGTTGTTCACTGAAGACATTTGGGTTTAAGATCTAAAGATGAGTATGAGACAAGAGTTCAGAATTTCAGCTTTTATTTCCTGGTATTCCTGGCCTTACCGTTCCAATACTTTTGGAGGGGACTGTGTATGTTCATTATCTGGTTTCACACAATTCGGTAGATGAACGGATAGACGATGCCATTGTCCATCGATTATGGCTGACACACATCAGGACGTTCAGCTGGCATCGTGCACACCAAATACCACACAGACAGGCAAAGCCAAGTTCAAGGTCAGGATAATACAAAACTGCTGCCGCACTGGTCTCTGCGCCTCCATGAAAACAGGGCCTGAAGTGCCACATTTCTAAACTGAACATACATTTTGGACAACTGAAGTTACAGATATATGATTGCAAAACCTACTAGTTAAGGTTGACTCTTCTTCTTTCTCCTCCACAATAGTTTCAAAGACAGACTCCACCTGTGGATGAAAAGCAATGAAATGCTAACTTGATTTATTGGAACAAATAATAACAATAAAACAAAAGATTTGAAATATATCCCTCATTTATACATTTTATACTATATAAGCTACAGCCTGGTGCTTCTTTTCCAATCATTTTCTGCAAGTATGTGATGAATATACTGACAGACCGCCAATATGTTGTTGTTTGACTGAGTTTGTTGTTAGTGCATTGTATTAATTTCCACCCAAAACATTTTAACAAATGATTTGGAGGTTGTGCAGGTTATTATGTGATTAGGTATGCATAAACCCTCAGATGTTTGTTTTTCACTAGTATTAATCTCCTTTGAGTTAAGCACATTTTCTTGGAGTTAAGTGTTTTTGGCTGGGACTTCAATAAGCTTCACTGACCAACCAGTAAGTCTGACATGACAGAAGGTAAAACACTCAAACAAAGTGTGTGAATGTTCAATAAGCTGAACTGACCCGATCCAGCAGGAGCACTCCACTTTCATCCATGTTAAAATGGGCTTTGATGCCTTTTGACTCTGCATCTGCATGCTTCTGGAAGCTGCTGCCTACTCCAGACAGTTTGACAGTGGTCAGGTTCAGAGAGCCAAACACACTGCAAACCAGAGGGGAGGGGAGAACAGGGCTTAGATTCAAGTCATGAGAGAATACAGTGACAGGTAACAACTTAGAAGGGTTCACACATTTCAACTTTTTTGAAAGCCAAAGTCAAGTCAAATGCCATAATATAAACTTTGGTTTGTCCTTGTTGGCCTTTTCTTAAGACACGTCATTAACACTGCTTATGCAATTCAATTTCCATGCACAAACTTTATCAAGAGCTCCAGGAAGCAAAAAATGCTAAAGCAAGCAGTTATCCAACCTGATGTCATCCTGACTCAGGAAGCTGAGGTCGCCGTAGTTGATGTCGAAAGCGAAGTCATCGCTGTAGCGGTTAAATGTAATGACCTTGCGCTGGGGGTAGGGCGCCATCCTCTGGAAGAGGATCCGTTTATTGTGTTTCAGTGTTTTTACACCTTCTTCCTCAGTCTCGCGGGTGAACTCAACCTAGTGGAGTGAAATCACATGTGGTTAGTGTTGACATGGTATGTTTACATCTAATTTTGCATCCTGTTTTCATTTTTGTCCTGCACAAACGTTTATTGCAACAACTAATATAGTTCTTTTCTCAACAAAGCTGTTGTCAACCAATGACTTTCTGAAGCGATGGTATTTAAAATTGTCTCCAGCAGCATGAGGTAGTGAATGTCCTGCACTGACCTGAATGGGAAAGACAGCTGCGTCTCGAACCAGGAATGGTTTGACCTTGAAGGCCTTGCTGAGGGCGGCAGCCTGGTACACAGCACCCATGGCTGCCGCCTCGTCTGCATTGATGTTCTTCCCCAGCTCCTCTCTGCATGGAAAAATACACAATTACAACTGCAGGTATTCTCAAGCAAACCACACCTGCTTTATCTCAGTTTTCTCTGAACAAGTCAGTGTGGACACGATGTGGAAGTTGTGGAGGAATGTAGTTATTTGTGCTCATTTTTGAAAGTGAAAGTTATTCAGATGAGTGTGACATCTCAGTGGTTGACACCTACTTGCCCACAGCTTTAAGCAGCACTTCCTGAACCTTGGGGACACGCGTGGAGCCACCTACTAAAATCACCTGCTCAATTTCATCCTGTTGGCACAAATATAAGACCTCAGAGTCACAGCTGTAATACAAACATCCATTACTTTATACGCTTTATTTAAAATTTCTCATGTTTTTTCCTTAGTATAACAGTGCCGGTTTTGCCGGCCTGGTCCCATGTACAAGCTTAAACTGGTTTGATTTTATGAGAACAGACTGAACCAGTGTTTGTCATTGTAAAATGTTCTGGCCAAGCAAATAGAAAAGAAGCAGTTCTCAGCAATGCCAACCCTTTGATGACACAACACAGAGGACAAGAACTCAAAAATGCTGTAATACAAAATACAGCTGGGCTCAAGAAATGTAACAGCCACCTCACTAACGGTTAAAACTATAAACCAGCACAATAGTGACAACATAAACCACCACGTTAATAGGGGTGCGGGAAAAAATAAATAAATAAATTCATGGTCATGGACAATTCTGAATCGATTCACAAATGTCAAAAATGGATTTTGTAAATGTAAATTGATGAACATAATGTTGAGAAAAACGCTAAAGGCAGAACTCAGAAGTGAAGCAACTGGACAGTCTGTGGTGTACACATAACAGTGACCAGTGTTGCCCCCAAACAACTTACAGTACCTTGACATAGCTTCTATATTCTTTCAACGCAGAGCTGATGTTGAATAGTAGCACTACTACTAAGATTTCACACAATCATTAATATCAACATGCAACTAATGACTTTCACTCGCACACTGTGCGAGCACGGTAACAGTGAACGCTGGGCTAGCAAAGGCCATCTAGATGACAGGTGCTGCTGTTATAAAAGGAGTGCGTAATGTGTATAGCGAATGTGTGGGTGAAGCGAGAGCGCGAGCAGGCAGAAAGTGATGGTGAGAGCTTGCAGAGCAGAGGAAAGGATGGTGACCGAGAGGAACTGAGGTTAGCTAATAAGGAGACATTTCTTTTTTGTTTTAATTTGCAAATGAAATGCTTTGTAATTATCCAGAAATCCTGGATAGAAAAAGATGCATCAAAATGGATCGATAATTGTTTTACAGTGACTCAGTCTAACACTAGTATGGGAAATGCAGGCCGAAGCTCTCTCAGCACATCTAACAGAGTGCCAGTGTTTCCCATAAGAGACTATGCTGGGTGGGCCTCGGACCCTCTCGGGGGGTCCAGGGGAATGCCCCCCCGGAAGAAAAATTTGTATATTTTCTATATTTTTGTTCTTTTGTTAAATGCATTCATTTGGTGCAAAATCTATGAAGGATTTTGCACTCTTGTAAACAGTGCTTTGCTCTAGTAAACCATTTGATCATAAACCCACTGTAATATACAGTATAAATGGTGATGAAACAGCAACAAAAGTCAACAAACTTTTTGAATGTTTTTCTAGCAACCCTAAATCAAAGAATAGAAAATAGAATAAGTTATTTCCCTAGCATTTTATTGTTGTTTATTTATTTTTTTTTTTACTTTTAATGGACACATGTAAAATGTTAAAAACTTTCTGTCACTATAATCCAATTAATCTTGTTATTTCCATACTGTACAGACACCTTGTTTTGAAAACCGGATGTTGGTCACATGTTTATCCTTGTGCTAAATTCAAGTCCGACCCAACTTCATAAATACTTTTGTATGTGGTTCTCGTATTGCGTAACATGAAGACGTCACAGCCTCTCTTCAGGTAGGACTCTCATACTGCAACACTTGTCTTTGTAAAGAGAGAAAATGACAGGATAAAGTCGCTAACCTGCCTGTCAGCTCGCTCTGGTCTGTTTCAGTGGATTTACCATAAAGGCTTGAATAATGTGCACACCAAATTGAGGCGCAGCTAGCTTATTCGCCTTCTCACAAACGAGTGACAGAAACAGACAGTTAAAGTTACTGTGGTTACCTCAAAAGAAAAGTGGTTGTCTCAAGTCGGATGCCAAAGTGTGTGAGCGTGCGAGCTTACAGCAGCGCCCACAAAACCCAACTTTAGAGGTCTGAAACAAGCAAATTAGACTGCAGGCCGCCATGGTCTCCTTAATTAATGGGAAACACTGAGAGTGCGCATCACAACTGAGCAGACAGGTGTTACACCAAAATCTGTGACCCATCAGATTCAGTGACCCAATGGGAAATTAATCCCTCAGGCTTAGGAAAAATGATCATGGTTTGGGTTTAGTCACAGAATCTGATGGGTCACTAAACTTGGTGAGACACCGGATTCCAGCCACATCTTCACAGTACGCTCCTAACAGCTTGTGAAATACATTGCGGGAAGGTTAACAATGACCCCATCATTTCCTCTTCAATATAACTCTAATACAACCCTGTTACTCATGCTTATCTGTTTGCCATGTTAGCAAGGTAAAATTACGCTTTTCATACAAACTCAACACTTCCTGTATTCATTTCAGTAGACAGAAACCCTTCACTTCTTAACAGGGCTTTTATTTTCAACAATTTAGTAGGAACGTGTCTGGAAAACTCATCTTTCATGGGTTCTTATTATGTTACACCTGGAAGTAGATGAGTCATGTGTGACACCTAGTGGAAAAATATGATATCCAGAATCTAACTGGTTTGAACATTTTTGCATCGGCCTAACCCTAGTACACAGAAGGACAAGCAGGCAAAATATCTACTGCCTACACAATCCCTTTCTTCAAGTAAGTGATGGACTGCAGGACAATCCCATATCATGTGTATGCAGGAGTCTATAGCCTTTTGTCAATATGACTCATTTCCTATTGTTATTTTAACTTTTCTGTATCCTGCGTCTGCAGTGACCTACAGCCAAATCTCCCTGCAGGGATCACAAGTTTCATCTTAACCGGTCATGTGTGACACCAAGCTGGACTTCATGAGTCTTGTAGAGTCGTCCTATGAGAATACTGACCAGCTTCATTTCTGCAGCTGTGAGGGCATCCTGCACTGGGCGAGGCACTCTTTCGAAAAGATCAGCGCACAGCTCTTCAAAGTCAGTCCTGGTCACCTTAGCTTTGAAGTCAATGTCATCCATCAAACCTTCCACCTGGAGGGAAGAAAAAAAGAAAAGAAAAACAACACATCTTCATTGCAAAAGGTACTGCATCCAAATGTTAAGATTATTTGGACTTGTCTCCTCACACAGCAACATTTGGGAGGTTTTAGTTCTGATATACAACATTAATGTGAGACGCACATTTAGAGAGATGGACTGAAGGTTGCAGGTTTATGTTCCTGGACTCACCTGGGCCATGAAGTCCATATTTGCACTAAGCACCGTCTTGAGCCTCTGGGCCTCTTTGAGGAGCTTGGCCATTGCCCGGTGGTTCTCCCTTACATCTTTCTTGCTCTTCTTTTGCCCGTTGAACAGTTTGGCCAGATGGTCCTGAAGTCGTACGTCCATCTCAAAGCCCCCCAATCCACGGTCAAACCTACAGCCACAGCAAAAGAAGCACACCTCAGTCAGAGAACTAAATTACAATTTTAAAGTGTAGTTTTGGAAATTTAAAAATCAGCCAATAATCAAAACCAGGAAGTATTAAATATATCTTTTATACTCAAAGACAAACGTATAAAGCATCTTTAATTCCTTCTGGGGATAGACTCAATCACCTTTACTTCTAAAGTGTCAGTGGCCTGAATGTATATTACCACACCAGCTCCTGGGCCATTCATGTCATAGTTTTAAACCACAGGAGATTAGCAAATAATGTGTGTTCAACAATTCCTGAGAAATACATCAAACAGGATCCTGGAGGGGACAAAAGTACTGAGTTTACCTTATAGAAAAAGTATCAATCAGGAGAATCCGTTTGCCTAACATTATTATTAGATACAGAACACATGTTTTACACAATTAAATGTTCACTCTGGAATTAAAACAGAGCTTCTAGCAAAGAGAGACAGTTCACCACACTAACAGACAGATGGTGACTATAGGTGCATCTTTTATTCCTGACAGTGTAGATGTTTTTACACTCATACTCATCACTGCAGGTCAGGATAACATGAAACAACATTGTGGGTATTAAATCTCTAAACTCAATGAGATGATGAGTGGAAATGAAACATACACCCACTGTTGCCTGTTTTGGGGCAAAAACCCCACACACTGTTAATTAGCTCCATTAATTATATCTGCAACATTTCAGTCAGGTAGACCTTATCTGGGGTTCATTTCTTTAAGCCTATTTTCCCCACAGACCATCTGTACTTTTGCTCAGCTCAGTCTTTAAGTCTATCACATTCTGAACCTTCATAGCGCTTTACAATTCGCATCACACAATGATGGTAACTGAGCTGCCATGCAAGGTGATGGCCTGCCCATCGGTGCCAGAGTTTTCTGGGAGGCAGCCTATCTGCTTCTTCTGATGTCAGCCAACTACCTACACTTCAGTTGGAGATTGATAGCTCAGTCTGTTGTGTGTGTTGTCTGTTCTCTGTATGCGTCTTCCTGTTTTCTGAGTTTCATACAGGATGAAGAGGGCCAAGTCTCTCCAAAAGCCAGAAGGAAACAGTTTCTAAATGTGCACACTGTAGGTGTGTAGGTTAGAAAAGTTCACATTGACAACTGCGTATCTATTTGTATTACAGATGCACATAAAACTCATAACACTACATAACAAAACTGTAGACTAAAGGCAAAGCTACTTTTAAAATACATACATAATACCGCCCAAAAAGCCCACCCAAAACCGCCCACATCCCCCAAGTTCATTCAACATTTCAAAGCCTCTTTGAGAGGTCTGATAGTGAGAGGCTGGTCTCTCTGTTTCATTGGACAAATAAACACTTAGCTGATAGAAGCATTGTCAATAGTAATGCCCTTTCATGGAGTAGTGGACTCACCCAACACCTCTGATCTGTAACTGGGGCTGGGTGCCGGACTCCTTGGTTTTGACTGTCTGATAAGAGACGATGGTGGCAGTTGTGCTGCCTGAGCCCATATCATAAAACATCACATTCTGAAAGGGAAAAAGATCAAATTTTCAGCAATTTGTGGTCACTTATCAGTTGAGCCTGTTTTCCACCACAGTTACAGATAAATGATGTCAATATAGTCTATAAATATAAAGCTTCTTTAAACAGTCTGAACATCAAATACAACATTCTTATCAAGTGCTCCTCTAAATGGTAAAATACATTCAAGGATAGGATATGCATTTGTCAACAAATGGCTGGAAAACACCAAAACAGCTCACAAATATATAGTTTAATTTTTTTTAAAAGGCTCTGTAATTTTCTAAAATAGCTGGTCATTGTAGTTTTAAGCAAAAGTTACTTAAAACAGGAGAAAATAGTGCATTTGTTGGGGTCTATTTTCAGTGGCGGATGAATCCACATTTGGTGCTGTAGTGAGTATTTGGGGTAGCAGGACGATGTATGAGGGACTGAGTTAAAATAAACTGTAGTGTGTTCATGGTGATAAAGGAACATGTCACTCAGTGCAACAGTGAGACTCAACAATGGAGCACTATGTCTCAGAGGAAGAAGAGCCATCAGGCTGTGATACACAACACTGCTGGTTAGAATTGGATACATTGACTGTTACCTTGGGTCTGCACGTGGGATTTGATTAATACAGAATATCAGCAGACTGATTGTTTAACATGTGTATTTGGGAGTAATGCTGGAAGGGCACCTTAGCTGTGTTGTCAATATCTTTCCTCCTGAACACCCCATAGTTCAAGGCCACGGCTGTGTTGTCGTTGATTAGCTGAAGAACCTTTAGACCTGCCATCTGTGCAGCCTGCAGGACTGCCCTGCGCTCTGCCTGGTTGAAAAAGGCTGGGACTGTGATCACTGCATCTTTGATTGGTTGTTCTGAGAGTTGGAGAGATTAAGAGGAGAGGAAGAAAACAAATGAATATGCTTCACTAAAACGTCAAACATTGATGCATTTTTTTCCATGAGCAAACTGACCTGCGAAGTCCTGAGCCAGTGCACGGGAATAATTGAGCACCATCCCGAGGAGCTCCTCAGGTGTGTACTGCATTTCTCTGGCAGAAAAGAAAGCAGAAAGCAAGGATATATGATTTTTCCAGGTACCATTTTCAGGTACCATTTCCTAATGGCAGCTACAGTACCTCACCATCAGTCTTTTTACTAGAAAAAAAAAATCTTTGATGATCAGCAATGAAAAAAAGTGTTTGTGTTGAATATCATACAAAACATTACACTGCAGGGCAGAACAGACAGATACATCATATCACTGTATGTACTATGTAGAGAACTGGTGAGGTCAGGGGAATCACATGCCAACGATTTTAAAGACCCAGTATTACAAATGAATAACGTTTGGATGCATTTCATTTATGGGAAATTGAAAAAAAAAATAATGAAGCAGGGGACTAATAGAGAGACTCACCCTGAGTTTTTAAAGTAAACTGTGCCTCTGACTGGGTCCTCCTGCAGCTGGTGCTCAGGGAAACGTTTCTGGTAGAGCGCCACCTGGGGGTTGTCGTGCTTTTTGCCCAGGAGGCTTTGGAGGTGTCTATAAACAGTTTTTGGGTTCTTCACAGACTGAAATGTGCATGGAATGTGACCATAACAGCACAAGGAAAAGACCATTATTATTTTGAGGTAATCTGAATGTTTGAATTATGCACTGACTGAGCAAGTTTATTAGATTAAACTAAATTTTGAACATATGAAAAAAAGTCATACCCATCCTAACGCATTATCTCCAAGAAGTCTTTCATTTTCTTTGAGACATACAGCTGTGGGTGTTTTCCTCCTTGACTCCCTGTAGGAAAAGACAGAAATAAAATGTAGTTTCATGCTGTATTAATTTCACTTGCTTTTGTTCTTTGGTTGTCCATTAAGTTGGCACGCTCTTAAGGAAACTGAAATATTTCCCTCTGTTTAATTTAGTCCAAGCCAGGTGTGTACACTCATCGTACCATGATCAAGACCACCATTCAGTTATACTCACTTGTTGAGAACAATCTCCATCGGCACACCAGGTTTCACTATCGCCACTTTCATCCACTCACTGCCCAGGTCCACTGACATGACAGCTACAGTCACTGCAAACACAAAGATGTATACATAAGACTGGTATGGCAGATGGGCAACACCAGAGATCCTGAGTTACAGCAGAGTGGCATTATTGATCCAGCTCTTCTATTTCCAAACCCTGATCAATAGCATATGTTTTCATTAAGGTGGCAGTGTTGCAGGGCTTCATGTTAGAAAAACAGGTCTGCGCATGTTAATGGATCACATTACCTGTGTGAGAAGGCAACTTTGCCAGAACAAGGCAGAAGAGAGCAATCAGCGCCAGCTTCCTCCCCCCCATGATGAGCTGTAAATATCACCATATGAAACATTTTATGAACACAATATAAATCAACTGCATGGATTATCACTTTCCCTAATCATGTCCATATTCGCCATGTCCAGTGTGTCGAAAACGTCAGCTTTGAAATGTTTGTACAGGAACCTCATCACCTGCCACCATCACTATCAAACAGCTTTTATCTCCTGCTCATATCTGTATATTGGCCTGCCTGTGGAGATCCTTTTTGTGCAGTGTTTTCATTCATTATGTGGGAGCAGTGCTTCCCCCAGAGGAACAGGTGATGAAAAGCCAAACCTGCTCATTTTGCTTCCAGCCTAAGCCTGATTCTTCACAGGGCTAGCACAATCAGGGATATCCTACTCAGCCTCTTTTGACACGTCCAATCATTGTTTAGTCATGGTTCCTCAGCGCTAATATGGCTGTGATTGGATCAGTGTGCCACTGCCAGGTAGTGCCATGACATCTAATGCACCTGATCCCTCCCACATAGGTGCAGACACTATCCAAACACGTGGCATTAACCACTCTGCACTCACAGGAAAGTATGAGTTTAATTTTTAACGGTGCAAATGCATGCTGTTGTCAGAACTGAAAACTCAGATTAAGTAAGGTTACATCAAAAACAAGAACACTGTTCAAGGGAGAGAACACGCAAGGTATAGAAACTTCTAGCCTCCAGTGAGCCAGTGACGCATGCAAAATGGATGTACCCTCATCATTAAAAAAAAAAATCATTTAAAACAACTCTAGTATTTTAGCTTCTGGAAGACACCTGGATGAACTGGCTAGTCATAGTATAAGTTGCTGATGTGTGTTTGCTAACAGTTAGCCAAGTTAGATACAACCATTATTGTTTAGCGTCACACCCTTAGCAGCTAACCGTTCAATGTAATTAAACACAACTTGACAATGGGGACCTTTCCATGTAAAAAGCTAGCAATAATAAGATGAAAGAAATAGCTCGGACATAAGTTGACAGGCACTGTTAGCTAGCTCACTATCTGACAACCATCAGTATAAAAGCATGACTGAAGCACAGTGCTGTGGCATCAACTTACCTTTCCTCAGCCGGGACAAATGAAACCGTGAAGGGGCTACCAACAGACTGTACTTTCCTGGGCTGGTTCCAACTCGGTTGTACCGGTTTTACCTTAATGCTGAGCCTCTTTGTTGTCACCCTTGGTAGTTTCGAGTTCCCCTTATCACCGGCTTGCTCTCAGCAGTCGGGCCCCGAACGCGGCGTCACCTCATTGGATCCACTGAAGCTGCTGCTGCGAGCACAATTCACGTCAAGTTTACAACAATCAAACATAATGTTTCCGGGTGGCATTTAAGAGCAAAACACACCGCAGAGAAACAGACATCACTGCGAATATCTTATTGTTGGATGAACACAGACTAGTCAGGGATACTTGTATGTGTGGTAACTGCCCGTTGTCTTGGATTAAAATTCGTCATTTTACAAATGCAAATTGCAAAACTGTAATCTCTTGTACTATACCAGCGCTCATATATACTCTTATTTTGAAAGGAACACCCCCTTGTTTCCGGTAATTAACGTTGAGTCTATTGACGCCTGGTGCAACAACCAGCAATGACCGTCCAGTGCAGAGCCCGCCCAACCCCGCTCCACGCACTTCCTCGTGATTGGTCCACGAGTGACGTCGAAAAACGAATCCTGGCCACATCTAATTGGTCCACGTCCAGATAGTGGGCGTAAATTGAATGACGACATTCCCAGGTAACGTTTAAGTCTCAGCAAACCGCATGCCTGCTTAAAATAATTAATTGTTTATTTACTGACTTTATTTTGAGTTAACTGAAGAGAACTTTCATAAATAATACGGTAACAGCGACAGTAATTTTAATTTTATAAATCTGTCATTTCAGTATAAAGGATGTCTCCTGTCTGAAATCAGTGTTTATGCAATGTGGGAAAAGAAGTGAACATTATTGACTAAAATAAACATCTTTACTTTGTTAAAGCTGTAAATAGATATATAATAAGTGTTGTAAAAATCCACTAAAAAAGAAAACATCAGCTTATTTGCAGTAATAGGACTTTTCCATTACATTTAAGAGAAATGAAAGAAGAATTCTTGTTGCAAAGCTCGCCCTCCTCAGAGGGTGGCAAACAAACATGTCAACATATGATAAGTTGTGTGTATTTTGCACTTAGAAAATGCACTTAGTCACTTTATTCACAATTTTAATCCTCAAATTTAAGTAACAGACATTAAATAATTTCATTAATGACAGACAGTTGAACTATTATCTATATGTGCAAGATTACATAAGGAATACAAGCAAATTATCCAAGGTATGATTCAGCAAAGTTTACAGTATTACATGTTTTACACTGCATGAAGTACATTTATAAAGGTCCCCAGTGAATAATAACTCGGAACACAATTATGCACATAGGTCCATCACAGGTACTAAAAGCAAGCAGCAGCATTTGCTGCTAAATAAAGCGGCAGCAAAGCATGTCGTCGAGAGCCTGCACTGATGTGAAGCGATACAAAGCTGGTTTCTAGCAGTTTCTCTTGGTGTGGATGAGAAGGTCTCTTTGCAGATTTACTTCCAGACTTCCAACAGTTTTGCTGCCAGGAGGGTCGGTGACCAGAGTCAGTTTGTTAAACACCCCTCGACCAAAATAGTCAGCCACGACAGAGAAACCATCATTACAGCTGCGTAACTGAAAACCACAGAAAAGACACAAGAACTTGGTTTTATTCAAACATTCCTGTGGTGTGCACTGCAATCAACTTGTAAAATTATAACCTAATTATGTCTGTGGAGATACATAAAGTGGACAATTAGATTAGATTAAAACAGATTATGGAAATCATGAATGAAACAAAGTATTTGAAGTTTTCATTTTAAACTTGTTAAAAAATTGCATTTTCATTCTGACTTGCATAAATGGTTTATGAGGATCCATTGTTTATATAGCAAATGTTGATTAACATTTGGTTATCGTCCACTGTACAAGCGGAATGTCAAATGTCAAACAGCTTTTGGTCATAAAACTCCCATATGAGTATGTGACTACTTGTCCTCATTACATTTTCATTTATACTCAAATAACACATCCATATGTGGAAAACTATTATGCTATAGTGGAATTACATTTTCATTTTAATATAGTGCCCTATAAGCTTCAATATTATATAACTTCCTTCTAGTCAAAGCTCAGGTATTTTACCTGTCTGTTGAAGTGGTCATGCAGGTCGCGTTTCTGGTCCTGAGCACGCAGCATGTCCATGACTTTGCGGTTCTCTGGAGTGCAAGTTGGGCACTCAGCCTCACTCTCGGCGTAGCTTTCGAAGCAGTGTTGGTGGAAGGAGTGGCTGCACAGGAAATGAACAGACGGCAGCTCCAAAGGGCTGTTGCACATGTTACATTTGGTCTTCTGGAATATCTTGGCACTGGGGAAATATTGGAGTAGAGATTTAGACTCACAGTATGTGACTTCTGTAGGTCACATCAGCACAAGTTGTTTGCCAGCCCTCACCTGCCACCACTCCAACCCCCTAAACTACAAGGGCTGTAACTGACAGGAGCAACAATAAAAGTCATGAGAAAAATGAGGATGACATAATTGTAGTAACAAACTGGTAGAACTGGTGGCGTTATTCAATAAAAACTGGACTTGGGAATGATAAAAAAAAAATATTCCTGGCTGTCCAAGAGTTAAGTTCATGGAAAATCCCATCCTTCATGTGACCCACCTCGTTTTGAGCTCCTGGATCTCGGAGCGGAGGTGAGCAGTTTCTTCACGGTACTGGCGTATTTTGCGTTCATCGTCCTCTATCTGCTGACTCTCCCTCTGCAGCTTGTTGATGAGGTAGTCCTTGATGACGGAGAGAGTGGCTGTCGAGTTGTGTGCCAGTGTCTGCACCACTACGGCCGCATAAAAATCATGGCTGTAATGCTGTGCTTCTTTTCAAACAACATCCTAGTGAGGCTAAGACATGTCAAAGTTTTCAAAGTGGAACAAATTTTAAAGTGACATTTATATCAAAATCTAAACACACATGTACAAAGTATGATATAAAATGTCCACCAGCTCACCAAGTAGTGGAGGCATCAGGTTGTTTTGGTCAATGTGATGTAGGACCTCACTGATGTACGCCTTGCAGTCCTCTTCTTTTCTGGCAAAGTATCCCAGCGCCTGCTCCCAAAGGCAACCCTCTTGGTCCCCATAGCGCTTGCAGGCTTCTACCACTTTTCCGTACTCCTCATTCTGCATGTGGTAGTGCATTATCTGCTGGTACCTGCACCCAAATGCAAATCATGTCCAATTTATCCACAGTCATAACATAAATACTTTATATACTATGTTGGATCACATTTCTCAGCCCCTCCCAAACGGAGACAACCTGTTAATTGATAACTTAATGTTGACGGAACGCAAAAGGCGGAACTCTCGGAAGTGCAGTCCCCCAACAGTCTGTGGTGCGCACATATCAGACCAGTGTTTCCCCTAAAGATCTTACAGTACACTGACACAGCTTCTATTTTCTTTGCCCTATATTCATCGCACAGCCACTGCTGAATGAATGAGCGCCGCTGAAAAAACTTCACATGATCATTAATATCAATATGCAACTAATGATTTTCATTTGTACACTGTGTGAGCATGCTAACACATCTACATGACAGGTGCTGTTATAAGGGTAAATTAGTTCTTTGAAGGAATAGGGCAGTGCGGGTGAGTGACAGTGAGCGGAAAATAATGACGGTGAAAGCTTGCAGAGCAGAGGAAAGGATGGTGACCGGGAGGAGCTGAGGTTAGTAAAGCATATTAGGGATGCAAATTAGTCCTTTTAAGCTAATGAGGAGATGTTTCTTTTGGATTTTAATGTGCAAATGAAATGCTCGTTAATTATCCAAAAATCCTGGATATAAAATATATGCATCAATATGTATTGATAATCATTTTATTATTGCATCGCAGCCCTCTGATCTCGTCAATCAAATGGTAAGGTGCCTAGAGATTCCCACCCCTAATAAATGGTATAAATTAGTAGATAGATTTCCCTGTGGTCTGATATAGACATTAATTAGATTAAAACAAAAACACACTGGATTTGACAAAGCTCATTTGATCATTCATCCTCATTAGTAAAGTTTGGATGTTTATTAATCTATCATAATAATAGAACCGACTGATTTATCGAAATGCCGATATTATTGGCCGATATGAGCTAATTGCAAATAAATTGGTTTCTGTTTATAACAGCCGATAAATGCTCATTTAATAAAGAAACAGACGGAAGAAATCCTTCAGTCATGTTAAGTGTGTTGTCGTTGCATAGTTTCTCCACCAGAAGGCGCTCTGCAACTCCCTTGTTGGCAACTCACTAAATCTACTACAAATCACAGCAATCAGCTGTACTTATGTTTAAATTACTATTTCTAACCATAAAAAAGCCTTTTAACCTACTGCATTATGTCATGTTATCTTAGTGAGATCTCATAACTACACGTAACAAATCTTAGTGATAATCTTTGTTTATGTTATGCGTTTCTGAAAAGCAGAAAAAATATAAAATCGGTCTTAAAAATCCGATAATGATCGGGCTCTAATTAATACTCAATCACGACCCACACAGGATGATCTCATTTAACATGTGCACTAAACTGGCTTTTGGTGTTAGCTGGTCATTCAGGTTCACTTCCCACATGGAAGCACTGAGTAATGACATGTTACAATGTGCTTCATACATATTCAGACACTGTTCTGTCTCCATCGCTTACAGTTTGCCCTTCTCATAAAGGTAGAGGACGCCTTCTTTGAAGTTGTGCATCTGGCAGAGGACCAAAGCCTTATCAAACACAGTGTGGTCACTCCTCAACAGCGACACAGCTTCCCCCTGCAGGACCTTTTTTCTCTGTCAAACATATGCATTAGAGAAAAAACAAGTTCAAAAGATTTTTCCCATGTTAGTCAAAATTTAACAGAGAGTAACATAATCACACATCTCTATCTACTGCAAATAGTATTACATTTATTATGCAAATTCATAGCTAGTCTGTGTGTTTTGGACTGACCTCTGGGTCCTGTTCGTGAGCCCAGTCTTGCAGCCGGAGCTCCAGTAGTGTGTCATACACACCCTGGGGAGAACGGGGGTCCACCTCGATCATGTGCTCCAGGAAGGCTTTCAGCTCCCGAGGGTTGTTGGCAAAAATTGGGATAAATTCCTCAGAGTTGGCCTTAAACCAAAACCCATATGGACAGTTGTTTAGGAGAACATTTCTGATAAATTTATAGGATCACTCTGGTTATTTCAGGACCATGCTATTACAGCATCATGTAAAAAAAATTGTATTAAACACAAACAAGAACAAAATTACTGACCTTGTTGACATAACCCCTGTCCAGGATATCTTTTTCAGCGGTGTCTCCGCTGGGTTGGTAGTTGGTACATAAGCCCTTCAGGAGCAGTGTGGTACCGTCAGGAACATGGTGCATCAGTGTCTTGCCGTAACGCTTCATGTTGCTCTCAGCTTGTTCGAAAGGCAGACGTCCAATGTAACGCAGGCCTTCCTGATAATTCTGGATGTTAGAGGGAAACATGGAATATGAAACGTCTTCTACTGTTAAAGTGATGGCTTGAGACAGGTGTCTTCAACGTTAATGTTTGTTACGAAATGATCAAATCCTCAGACCATAAAATCAGATTGGCTTTACTAAAACTATTCAATACTATTTTATCAACTGGAACTTTTCCAGACATCTGGAACAAAGGTTTAATAACCCCAGTTTATAAATCAGGAGATTAATATGATCCAAATAACTACCAGTGATTATGTGTCTCAAGTAACCTGGGAAAAATATTCTGCAACATCATTAATAAACGACATGTCAACTTTCTGGCATAAATGCCAAATTGGTTTCTTACCCTCCAGACTTTGATTAATCAAGAATTAAACATAAAGAAAAGAAAGGTATATGCCTGTTTCTTTGATTCCATCTGGCACGAGGGCCTTTTCTATAGGCTACTTGAAAGTGGCATTGGAGGAAAAACCTTTGATTTGATTAAGAACATGTACACAAAAAGTGAATGTGCCATAAAGATTGGAAACAAACAAACAGCGTTCTTCTCCCAGGGCCGGGGAGTGAGGCAGGGATGCAATCTCAGTCCAATTCTCTTCAATCTATATATCAAATAATTAGCGAACCAATTAGAGTTCCACGGCACCTGGCCTCACCCTGAATGCCACAGAGATCAGAGGTCTGCTGTATAAAGATGACAGTGCTGTATTCAACTAATAAAGAATGTTTGCAGCAGCACCTTCATTTTCAAAGAGAGACAGAGAAAAAGAAAAAATTCAAATGGATATAGATAACTGAGTTACTGTGCTCACCAAATGATGATGTTGGTGCTTGGGGTGTAACAAAAAGCTAATGTCAGAAAAAGTGGGGGTGGGCCTGTACCGGAAGTTGTAAGAAATTGTCTAAACTACTTCATTTTGTGTGCTAAATAGTTTTCTACTGCCATTTCTACTTCTCATACTTAAATGTATAAATTTACATCTATATTAATTTAATATATACATAAATATCAAACATTACTTATATTTGAACCATACCTTCAAAAAAGACCAGAACAGCAGGTTTCAGCAGTGGGAAGATACAAGTGTTGCTTTGGACCCCACTGTGTGAATTTATTACAATCTATAACTAAACTGACTGAAAAACAGAGTGGGACTTATGGCACAGTGCTAAACTGGTCTGAATCCTATTTAAAGGACTGGGACTACTTTGAGTCCGTCAGTTAATTACATATGCGAGTGTACAAGACCAACATGCATCATTCCCCATTCTTGGGCCTCTTGTGTTCAACATGCTCGTGATGATATCGCCAGGTCACTATGGTCCCACACAAGCATTGAGTACATACACAAGGAATAAATGATTCGCCAAACTTTTCTGCAGTTAAACAAAGATAAAACCAAATAATTGTCTTTAGACCCAAAGAACAATTAACTGCAAGTGCTTAGCTTCAGTCGCTAAAGTTAATCTGTCTCCTCAAACTCTGGTGAACATCCACCACAGCACCAAGAAGAGCATCTGTATCCCAGGTATGGTACGGCAACTGCGTGGTGAAAACTGCCCACTGCATCACCAGTGCTCCACTCCCTGCCTGTGAGACCCCCACTGCAACTACACAGCTGCACTATTTATGCTCTCACATACGAATACATAATTATACTACAGTTCATTACTGTGTTTATCTTAGGGGATTAATTTCACTCTGTTCATACAGTTCATAATATCTTATAGCATTTTTATATTACCCCTCACTGTCATTTATATGCAGGGATTACCTGTACAGACCACAATCCAAGCCAGACAATCTGTAGTCATCAGTCAGACCTCCAAGACTTCTGTCTCAGCAAGATTTAGAAAAACTTGTCCATGCGTTTATCGTAACTTGGCTTGACAACATGTATGATTACCTGTGGCATCCACAAGGGCGTTGCCTCGGACCATTGTTGTTTGTGTATTATATACACAAAGGCACATGTTTGGGATAATATAACAATCACTGCAGTGGCAGTTTCACAAACTCAGTTGCATGAATATGTATGTATGTTCAATATGTCTAAGATTTTAGCTGTGTCATCTAATGTGTCGTTCCACAGCAGCCCACTGACAAGGTTCCCTGCAGATGTGACACTTGTTCATTAGCGTCATGAGCACAGGCATCAGCTGATGCTGATGATCTCAAAATGCCAGATATCGGCGCGATTAATCAGTCGGCTGATTAATCCATCTTTCACTATTTTTTACCTTGAGGTCTTCCAGCTGGATCTTCAGGTACCATTCATGGTGCATGTGTTTTTCAGCCAAGAAAACAGCGTGGCTGTGGTAGCTGGCCTGCCGCAGAACCTTGATGGCGATCTCAACATCAAAGTGGACCTCACTTTCACTGCTCTGTTGAAGTACAATGGTGAATGAACAATGGTGTTATAATATGGCAGCCATTAGTGACCTGTTCATTAAGAATGTAGGCTTTAAATTACGTGTTGTACTTTTACTGAGACTCATCTGTTCTAGGACTGAAACCACGTCGCTGTCGTAAAAAAGCAGTTTGATTTTCCAGTAGGAGATCCTTTACTTTTTCATTTGTATCACCAAAACCTACATCCTCAGCGCTTACTTCTACTGGTCAGTCACCTTAATAAACTCCTCCAACTTGGAGCTGTCCTTCAGCTTGGTGTAACAGTTTAGCAGCAGTGTGGTGTGGTCTGCGTTAGCCAGTGACTGCCTGTGGAGGGCTTGTAGATATGCTGTCAGGTTGTGGATCCTCTGTGCATCCAGGAACTTCCTGATGACATACGATGGCTCCAGTTTCCCAATGGTACTGTGGGGAAAAACAGTGACATTTTAAGAGTGCTTTTATCAATGGGGGAGACAAGCAAGTCTCTGATAGCTATGTGATTATAAAGCACCAAGTGCTACATGAACCCAGACTACAAAATCATAATGGCAGATCTGCTACATGATGTAATATTCAGTTCAATTTTATACAGTGCCAATTCTTAGCACAAGTTATCTCATTGCACTTTTGATGTAGAGCAGGCCCCAGAATCAGTTCAATCAGCTCTGAGTATGTTGAAGCGCATGCATGGGGATGAAAAAAAGCCATCGTCAATGGAGCTCTAAAACTACCATTCACTATGGCAACGGGTAAACAAAGGGCAGAGCCTCCATTTTAATCCATTGGCACTAGTGAATGCATGCCAACACGGATCATGACATTTATCTTAAACAGTGAAGGAGTCAGTAAGTATAAACTATTACATTTTATTCAGCGTGGTCCGCTTATTCAGCATTTACCATCCCGGAATTTCCTTAATGAATGGTAAAGTGCTGGAATCCTTCTGTATGTTAAATTTGATTTTTAAGAATATTTATCCAGCTGTGACAAAATTCCAATGGAATTAATTGAAGATGAAAATATGGATCAAACAGATAAGACACGGCTTAGCCATGACCTGTGGTTGTAAAGTCACAGTCTGACCCAGTAATCATGATTTCAGTGATATACTGTTAAAAAATTTGTCTAGGTTCAAGCTGAATGTAAAGTTTAAGACGTCTATTTTACATTAAAAATGTTGCTCATTTTGTATTTAATGAAATACTGTCAAAACACATTAAGACTACATGTGGCTAATATTCAAAAACTCACTTTTAAACTACATTTAGTCCAGTTTTAGAATGTTAAAGTCGTTTCAGCTGCACAACAATCATCATTGATGATCACTATGATAGGAATGTTCCATCAGGGTGACTAATTACAATATGACATGATTGTTCAATGGTCAGTTACAGCTTTTACATGATCAGCTTGATTTAAACAGTGATTACTGCAGCAATGTAGCCCACACTAACTGTGTCAGTGCAACCTTAATCCACAGACTCAGTGTTATAAAGGACAATGTAGCCTATAGATCTGCCTGTCATGTGCTGAGGAACACTGTCTGTCCTGATATCAATCAAGTCATGTTAACATCTAACCTGGATTTTGACGTTTCTAAACACGTAAACTTCTGCAAATGAATGTGTTCCGTATGTGCTTTGATATCAACTGTGTGAATGAGGAAATGAAACAGTGTCTCAGACAGCAGGGAGGAGGGGAGGAGTCAGAGAGAAACTCTCCTCATGAGGAGGTTAGGTTCATGGCATAAGCTACCGTAGTTACTGATCTAGGGTTATCTGATCTCGGTCTCTGAAACAGATAACCCAGAGTTTCCCTCAGCTCAGGCTACACAAATTCCTGCTTTCTGAAACAGGGCCCATGTCTAGACCATACTCTTTGTAATATTATTTACGAATCCCAACAATTCCCAGCAAGACCAAGCACTTGGTGACCAAGGCAAGGAAAAACTCCCTTTTAGCAGGTGAAACCTTGAACAGAATAGAAGCAGTAAATACAATTCTCAAAGATAAGTCAAACATGTTGCAATCACTGTCAGACAGACAACAACAATAGTTTAAACCCATGCAAATGTTTAGTGATGGAATTACCGAATGTACTGCTGGATGGCACCGTCATGGTCTCCCTTAAGGTAAAGGTGATCGCCGTATTGTCTGAAGATCTCTGACAGTCCATCACTGTCCAGATGCTGGCTCTTGGCCAAGTTTATTGCCATCACAAACAGGTTCTTTTTAAACAGCATCTTAAAAGACAAACCAGGAGGTTACAACCCTGCTAGCTGATCCATAGTAATATTAGTCCGTGAGCTGATTTATAAGGGACCAACTCTTCATTACAGTTGAATCATCAGTTACAGGCGGTACCCTCTGGCCTCACCTCCAGTTTGGTCTGCGTGTCTTTCTCCTGAAGAATAAACATTTTTCCATCTCTGGTCAAGATGTAGAAGGAGCCCCACTCCGCCACCACATCGATGACATCATCAAAAGAGGCACTGTAGGCGATGAACTTGTTGTCCAGGTCATAGATGGTCAGAAGCTGTTTGTCTGATGAAGAACTTTCCCTGCTACCAAACTCTGTCCTGTTGAGTAGAAACGCAACGCTGTCAGCAGTCTCACAGGAAACCCGTGTCTTTAAGGGAGAGTTTGGTAAGCTGTTTATCATCTGCTGGACTAAAACCTGGGATTACCTTGTGAAATACCTTGTGTTTTTTGTTTTTTTTTATACCCTGCCCTCAAAGTGGTAAAACTTTTAAACATGTTGCACCCCAGAATGTGATGCACAGCACTATTCAAGACAGTGTTGAATAATATGCTCCGTTTAATATATTGTTCACACGGGATCATCATTTACTAATGTACCTTTACATGAGGTTCCACTGACATTACATCCCTTTAAATGGACTTTAGCAAACACAAATATGTTCTAATTGTGTTTTCTAACACCCAGACAATACAGTGTGACATGCCTTTAACATGCAGAGGGATATTTACCAACCCTGTCACAAATTACCATCAGAAGAGCCCCATTTTAAATCACTGCACACAACTAAGACTATACATTACATAAATAAGCACAGTTCATTAGATGTATATGGAGTACCACTATGTCAGATTTGATGTTCTTTTGAAACGTACTGAAAATGTCTCAAAAGCAACGCAGAACAAAAGAAAGTGTTTCCACTGCTGAACTTGGAAGAATGGTTGAAGAGACACAGCAATTATGTATTCATCATGCAAGACGAAAGTTATACGTGAGGAAATATTAGTTTAAAAACAAAAAAAAACAGGCCTACTTACTAAGTATTGCTGGCTGCTTCAATCATATGGCACTGGACTGTTACCATGAGCCAATAGATTATTATTATTATTATTATTATTATTATTATTATTATTATATATAATAAGATAATATTATTATTATCACAGGAAGCTACTGAGTGAAACAATGTAAGACTGTGTCATACGGCTGCTGTAAAGTTACTTTATAATGCTAATAAATTTGTTTAATTTGCTTCAATATTTTTACTGTCACTTAAAGTTTGTCTGGCCTCATTACTGTGTGGACCTGCCTGGAGTCTTTCTCCCTCTATGTGATTATCTGTATGAATTTCTTTATCCACCCCCCCCATATTTTGAGGCTCTGAACAGGATCTCCTTAAATTAGATATCACAGGAGCCCCAGCATGCTTTGTTCAGGTGCGGCCCTGTTTAAATAGGCTGAAACTTAATTTGACAGCTAAGCACCTATAGAAGGGTTGCAGTACTACCTGTACATGTTTTACTGTGAGCAGAAAATATTACCATGTGAACATCTAAGGTGCCACATAAGCAATTAACTCGTTCCACGATTATTTTATCTAATTTATCTTCATATCTAATTTATTCCGTGTTGTCTTACTTGTTGGGTGACTTTGCATCCCTGATAAGTAGAAACAGATATCCGCGGTGCCAGTGGGCCAACAGCTTGTGTCCATCGAAGGCAAAGCATGGCCCTCGTTCATCAGGCTGATACAGGTACACGCATTCATCCCCAGCCACAATGAACTGGGAATCCTGGGAGGGATCTGCCAGGGAGGAGCAGTGCAATGCACAGCCGTGTGTATCCAGCTCTACCTTAGGGTATTCTTTGATGGATAGGGTGTAGCACTGAGCAAGGGGAGACAAGAAGAGAGGGGACAGGAAATCAGAGTGGTAGCCCCTAGATTAAAAATCATTTAAAAACCTAATAACGTCATAATTGTACACTATGTTCATCTTCAGGTTGGGAAAATTCTGTACAGTTGCAGCAAGAAATATAGTAAGCAGGGCATGTTTCACAGTAAGAGTAGCCATTCCTGTTGTAGTTTTAGGATATGGGATCCAAAGCTAGACTGTCAATCTCTGAACACCTAAAGCTTTAAAAACTCTTTTCAATTCTAACCCCACTAACCAATAATATAATGCAGTATTCCTGTAAAGTTGTATAAAGGTCAGCTATGTAGCACTGAGCATGGGGAGACAAGAAGAGAGTGGACAGGAAATCAGAGTGGCCCCTAGATTAAAAAATATTTTCAAAAAACTCATAACGTCATGACTGTACAGTATGTTCATCTTCAGGTTGAGAAAATTCTACCGTTATTAGTTTTATATAAAACTTTCTGGTTTAAGCATGACAAATGATGGTTAAGCTGAATTTTCTGATAATGACCAGACTTACATGGACTTTTTCCAGAGTGGCAACAAACAGATTTGTGACTTTTGCCACTTGGCGGAAAGCGAGGCCTGTGACTGGGCTGGTTCCCTCGTGCAGAGTCAGAGTTTTACTGTGACGATCTCTGGTGATGTCACCTTTGGTCAAAACTACACTGCCATCTGTGAAGCCTGTCAAGAAACACAGCGTCCATTACAAACTGGGAAGAGATTTATTGTGTTAGCCATAATGTAATTACTGGGTCAAGGGGTAGAGCGCAGACCCTATCTTTGTATTACCAATGGCCATGAAGTTGAGGTTCTCATGTACACCGAGGCAAGACACTTCAGTTGGTTTGTTGCCAGGAATTGCGGGAAAAATCCTAGTGCAGAGAGGATTTCCACTGTCTCTCTTGTCAAGGTTCCAGACCTTTACCTGAAAAATGAGAAGCAGTTCGATGTAGTAGTGGTCCATTAAAGTCACTGACACAATTGTTCTGTGTTTTAGGCTTCTCTGGGGAACATACTTACTAGAGGGTTTATTCCCTGTTCATCCTGCCCCACTGATACAAGGATGCTGTGCTGCTTCAGCTGGTAGAGGTGTGTTACCCGCAACTTGTAGGCCTGAAAGAATGTGAACTGTAGGGAGCGTGTCAAAAGCCAGACTTTGCCTTCCATATGTAACATTATGGAGGTTAAGGACAATTCTGTACAGTTGCAGCAAGAAATATAGTAAACAGGGCATGTTTTGCAGCAAGAGTTGCCATTCCTGTTGTCTGTCAATCTCTGAACACTTAAAGCTTTAAAAAATCTTTTCAATTCTAACCCCACTAACCAATTATACAACGCAGTATTTCTGTAACGTGGTGTTGTATAAAGGTCAGCTGTGTTTGTGTGCTTCAAATACACAAGAGCTACGCATGCATGCTGGATTGTGTGAAGAGGGAACATGTCCTGTTCGTTGGGCTGTAGATAAACTTGAAACTTCCTGTAAATTTTCACTTTTATACAAATCTTTGTTCATACACTGGCGTATTTCGTCATTTACTGTTAGCTTGTTTGTCAGGTAGTGATACCGCCACATAATAACTGAAACCTTGGACATGTCAAAAACCACTGGAAAATCCAGCATACAGACGACCCAAAAACGCAGAATATTATTTCGATAAAATGTCCACATTTAAACTGGATCTTGCGTTTGCCTGCCTGTAAGGTGGTAAGTTCAAGTTAGCTGAGTTAACGTTCCTCAGCAGGTGGAGGACTGTAGGGTTGTCGTTTAGCTTATTGCTGTTCAGCGTTTGCTGGTTCTTTGCGAACAGTAAGTCCACACTTAATTTGAATATTTTAAAGAGAATTTGGTTTGACGTTGCTGTCAATACATCTTATTACTTCAATTTACGGTTAAGGTAAAGTTAAAGTTCTTCCTGTCTCAGGTACCAAGTTGCCTCGGTTTGTTTTCACATTTGCTGAGTCGGGGCTAGCACCAGCTGCCAACACAGAATAACATTAGCTGAGCTCGCTAATTAGTGCAGTTAAAGGATATCTCCCAGAACAATATGACCTCGGCCGGAGTCACAAGCCGATATTCCGCTCGGCAGAACAAAATTTTTCCCATTATCCACAGGGTCCTTCACCGTATCTTTATCAAAGAAGACAAATTTTCTCCACTGTAAGAACGCTGCCATTTTGTTAGCAAAGTAGCTTTAACAGGGTGGGGTCATGTGACTCTGAAGTCACGTGAGCAAACCGGCTTCGTGTGTAGGGTGACCAGATAAGAATGGCTGAAATTAGGGGGGGGCATGGCTACCGGTACATTCATGAAGTCACCTGTCTGTTATTAGGAAAAATACAACTGTGGATATGTAGGTAAATCGTGACCTGTTACCTAATTTTTATATTTATTTTATTCATGTAATCAGTGCAGTGTCAGATCTCCGCCGTGCCGTGGCTGCCTGAAGCTACACTTTCCCTGTCCTCGCGACTGTAAATTCCACTAACCACAAGAAAACAACAAGGGGAAAAGAGCACGACGACGAGTGTTACTTTGTGGCTATAACAACGCTGTTGACACAATGTACAGATAACCTGCAACCCCTGCAGGAGCAAGAGAACTATACAACGATCAGTGTATGTTTAATTAGACCCGTAAAGGGGTTGGGACAAGTGCTCGTAATTCGGGACTGTCCCGGATTTTTCGGGACGTCTGGTCACTCTATTCGTGAGGCTGAATGAAGGGTGCTGATACAGAGCACCTGTGAAGCACGTGTTTATGGCGAGCCATTCTAAGACTTAATTATTAGTTAAAAGTAGTAACTATTCCATTCGTTATTATAATATCTAATTGCACATTTTTGCCACTTAATCCAGGGGCTCTGCAGTTCAGATATCACCGATTCATTAGTTACTAGTAACTATTCCAAAAAATACTAACATTTACATTCCAACTAGTACATTTTTTGTTACTAGTCATTAATGACTAGTAAAATGGCTTGTTGATAGTGACATTTTAATTCTTACTAGTAAGAGTGGAATAGTTACTTGTAATTAATAGTATAGTTCCTAGTAACAAAATAATAAGCACTAGCATGTAAATAATAGATACTAATAAAATGGAAATGGTTACTGGGAACTATTTGAATAGTAGAGCCCCGTGGATTTCAATGGCAAAAATGTGCTATTAGTTACTAGTAACTAAAATAGTCACTAGTAACTAATACATAAGTACTAGAAGCTTTTAAATAGCAACTAGTAAGTTTTAAGGAATAAATGTTAAAAACAGCTTGCCTTGTGTGTTTATTGTCGAAGTTCAGTCTCTCAGCACTTATTTTCATAATTTAAAAATACAACATAATACAAGTGCTTTTTAAAAGGACTTTGTGTTGACTTATGGTTTTACATTGGCTGCAACTTATTCTTCAATGTGATTTTACCAATAAACGTCAGATCAGAGCCAGGTGTCACATACTAATAAAACTGAGTGAAACAAACTGTTCAGACATGTATAAGTGGAACACTTTAAATGTCCATGGTAAGATTTCTTAATAAATACACAATGACTTCTGGTTGTGTATATATTATGAAACATTCTGTTAACATAAATAAAATATTAATAAGTAATATTAATAATAATCTGTGGAAGCTTTGTTCTACCATTTGAGGACTCGACTACACTACAAAATAGCCCTAGGAGGAAATAATGACCCATGTCTGGTCCAACTGCAGGTGCTAATTACCGTTCAATGAAAGAAACAATGTATTTAACAAATCAGCATAAAGAAAAAAATATTTTCACACAGACGTACAGATAATAGATGTTATTTTAATAGGTGTTCAAGAAGTAATAGTTGCGTCAGCAGAAAGTGTAAAAGGAATAATAGTTGCATCAGCAAACAGTGTTATGACATAAGAGTTATGGGTGGGGTGGGGAGGTGGGTGGCTGGGGGATCCCTCACTAAGCAGGGGTTCCTGTAAGGCATGGCTGCATTTAACAACTGGGCTGTAACAATCAAAAGAACATCTCTGCCATGAGGATCACCAAGAACATAAATTCTTCTTCACAAAAAAACAAACAAAGAGAAGCCATGATCTACATTCCAGTAAAGGGTAGATAATCTTATACATGTTCATGTATAAATGGATGCATATTCAGTTGTATATTTTATTGTTTTTATTCAGCTAAACCTATAAAAAGGAACAGTAATAAATATGTTGAAACTCAAGCATTCAATTGTTCTATCTGATTGCAGGAGCGTCCCTGTTTTATAAACTGTCCTGAACAGACTTTAACTTTTACTGCAAGGAAAAAGAAAAAGTAGCAAACCAGGGAAAGCTATTGTTCTACCATTCAAAAAGCAAGAATCTCTCAGTTATCAGTCTCATGGATGGTCACATGGTACATTAAGTCCTGCAGACTTAAAACCCCCACACATTTCCATTGAGTTTGCAGCGCAGCAGCTATCCTGTCATGAGAACCGATGGTTGTAACAAACTATGCACCTAAGGAACAGTATACCATCATAGCATACATACAGTACAATCAAGACTGAATTAGAAAAATACAGGTACAAAATGATTACATTCAAGAAGACAGTACTAGCACAAAGGGTATAATAGTCATTTAGGTAACTAATATAGGAATTTCAACTTTATAGAAGCATTTTCTAGATAGAAAAAGTGAGGGGATGGGGCAATGACATTATTATGGCTGTTTGGTAGATGTGTGGATTTGTTATTGACTGGATTCTCACATAAATAATAGTTAAAATGCATAATTTCCACAGAGTGGGTACAAATTCTATATTTTCTTCAAAGACCATGATCATTTTGGTTTGGGTCATAAGGTGCAAATACTGTATATTAAAAGAGGCATTGAGTGGTGCCCTTTTGTTGCACTTCATTCAAACTCTGGGCTTAAACACTAAGGAAATCCCATTAGGTACACAGGATGAATTGTGCTGATATTGTTACCTGAAGATTTACATACCGAGAGTGCAACTGTTATGCTAGCTTTCTTTTTTTTTCCATTTTTACACAGGATTTTCATTTGACTATACCTTTCCCTTTTCTTTGGCAAATGTCATTAAACTCACTTGCTATATGCAAATATATCTCTATTTTGGGGGAAGACAATTTCTTTGTCTTTGCAAAGAACTACACTGACCCTGCCACCAGTGGAAGAACTATACAGTTTACTGCTTGGATGATATCATCCTTAATGTAGCTTTCTCATATCTGAAAAAATATATATACCATTTATTATTAGGATTATCCTAAAGCATACTGTGGTTCCCTTAAACTTAACTTGGAAACATCTGCAGTTAGTTTGTTAGATTTTAAGGACAAATTTAGAGGAATTATTGATTTTTTGCATATGTTGCACTAATTGCACATAAGGGCCTACATAAGCAAAACATTATTACCACGTAACAATGCCTTGATTTTGGAAAAACACTATTTCAAGATGCATTCATTCTTCAAGACCCATTCATTTCTTGTTTGTCTGTCCTGTCATTATGTGTCCGAAAGCGCTCTGAACACATCTTAACACATCTCCAAGAAATGGTGTTGGAGTTGCAGTCAATTACACACCTCCAGAGGTTAAAAGCCAAGCTCATTGTCTAGAGACGGTGCATTTTATCTCAGTGCTAGTTTTCTAAGCAGGTAAGCATAGATGCATTCGTCATCTATGAGCTTGATCTTTTTTGACAACATTCTTATTCCAGTAAACTTGACTTCAGGAAAAACCATTGATCATAAAGGACCTAGTTAAAACAGCATTATAAATGCACACACTTTAACAGAAGAATGGTCAAACAGAAAACAAAGAGATATAAAAGTTATAAATGTGATTTCATCTAAAATGTGATAAATTAAGTATTGGTCTACACAGAGGAACAAAGGTTGCTAGGAAGGAGGTGGGGTATTGTGGGGGAGTCTCTGTAGCTCTCAGTTAACCTCTATTAGCCTGTGGCAGCTTTTCTATGTTCCACAAACCCTCGGGAAGACCACAAACCTGCAGCTTAACTGCATCTGTCCTTACTTTTCCTCACTACTACTATAGCTGATGAACTGTAAACAAAAGTGTGGCAGACAAAGGCATGGAAATGGAATGATTCTGACTAAACATTAAAGCAAAAAAACAAAAACAAAATACATTAAAACAAAGCCAAAAATAAAGAACACAAAGTTGCATCTAAATATAAATACTTCTAAAAATCAAAACATTGATTACATGTGACCTCTGAGTAGACCATTACAATGCAATAAAATCTCAAAAGGCCAATAGGAAACAAATGGGGAAATTATTATCAAATGCCTTGTCTCCATTAGCTCTGAGTGGAACCATAGCATAGTGCGGTCCGATTTCAACACATCAAACTTTTGTTTCTCTAGGAAATCAGAAACAGCGATTTTATTTCTGTATTGTTTTTTTTCCCCAAATATCTCATTTTATGATTGGATTAACAAATTCCTGATCTTTTACACTAGAGCTTGCAGCTGGCTTTAGCCAGGTCCCGAGGACACTGAAGACACTATTGAGAGGCTATGGTGTAAGAACACTGATCGGTGGAGACAAGGCATTTTATCACTCTTCCAAGAGCAACTCAAATATCAGCTACAAATTAGTGCAGTGTTTACGTAATAAAACAAAATAAAACACCTATTCCAATAAAATAAGTTTGCACACAAGGAATTAACCTTTCTAATTGCTACGCAAACTGCAATAAGATCAAGTATTGACAAAAACTGCATTTCACTATCCAAAAATGTTTACACTGACTTTAGGACTGTGATGGCATTGAGCAACAAGCTGGTTTAGGGCTTTGTGGTGGCAAAGCGGGTCTGGGTGGAAAGGGTTAAGGCTATAATTGAATCACTTTCATACAATCTCTCCATCACAAGAAGCAGTTTTTCAGCCAACCTACTGTCATTAGCCTGACAGGGACAATGAACCTACTCCTTAAGGATAAACCAGACAAACAAACCCTCAGCTATAGTCAACTCCAGTTCAGGTGCCAGTGTACGCACAGGTCTATACTTACACATTCAGTCTAACATGATTATTTGTAGCTACCACATACTGTTTTACAGTAGCATCATCTTAACTTACATATCAAATACTCAACCATGATTTCTTCGCAGTTTGAGTACACCGTATTAGTGTACCACAGGGAAACACTGAGCAAGTAGTTGGTAATGGGAGTCTATCCATCATGATCATTTACCCTGGTTAAAGCCATTTTGGGTTGAAGCTGGAAGGAATGAAGGGATAAGAGCTATTAAATACAGAGGTATTCTACCACAGGTGGAGGGAACTCTTCAGTAGGCATGTGTGTGAGGTAAAAAGGTAACAGAAAGCTGTGTTCGTCTATAAAACGAATGCAGTGTTGGGTTTTTCCCTACCTAAAATGCTATTTTTAAATCGCAAGACTTGACCTTAAAAATGGCCTCTATTTGACAAAACAGTATACAATAACCCATGACAACCATCTCTATAAGGGAAGCCATGCACTGGGAGACAGCTTGGTTCTTCCACAGGCCCTAACAGGGCATCTAAGGGGGGTGAGAGGAGTTCAGAAAGGCATCCTCCCTCAAACCAACAGAAGGCTTCTGGGGAAAACACTGAGATAGCGAGGAGCGGTGAGGAGGAGGAGGGTCCTGTCCCCATGAACCCGAGCTCAAGCAAATTCACCACAAAGGGAAGGTGGAGTCTGTCCAAAGCTTCCTGATCAAGTCTCCCTACAGCATGGGGTTACCACTGAGGACAGTAAAGCTCCACTGCCAATGTCCATGTTGTGGCCTCTCATAACAGCAGTAGAGTTCACTGATCAGCACAGGAGATGAGGACCGGAGTCTGGTTAAGATCTTTCTTCTGACTCTCAGCCAAGCCTCTCTGGCCTCTGAAACAGACATCAAACGAGACTTAAGAATGTTTCACACAAATAACAAGTGTCTTTTTCAAATGACAGCATATATGGAACAAAGCTTTGCTTTAAAGTGCTGTGCCTGCTATCTTTTTCGTCAGAGTTGAGGTGCAGAGTGTTCATTTAATTTGAGAACGGTGCTAATTTATAGTGGATTACTTGATGAGAACTGACACAACATGGTTTCCGTATTCTTCTTCTAAACCTCACTTACTTTTGCCTGTGAGATTTGTTTGAGTGTTTCACCCATCTGGCCTGCACAAACTTGCTTGTATGCTAAGAAATTGCCATATAAGGCTACCTGTTCTGCTATATTCATTCCCAAAAACGATGGCAAAAAAACATCTTGCTAAAGCAAAGTGGTCCATGACTAAAATGTGAGGCAGTTAAGTCAATGTGACCGTCATGGAGATGGAGAGAATACATTCCATTATAGGTGATGTTGCACTGTCAGGTGTTACAGTAATCACATAGGTGTAGTGCGAAGAAAACCAGAATGTCAATCTGCTCGTAGGAGTGCGTCCTGCATCATGCCCACTTTATTGGATGAGGCAGATATTTTTAGTGTCACTAAAATTTTTTAAAAATATTTCTACAGCCTATAACATCTAGTGGTTGCATAAGTCCATCCATCCATCCATCCATCCATCCATCCATCCATCGTCAACCGCTTATCCTGCATACAGGGTTGCGGGGGGTTGTATAAATCATTTAACATAATTGTGAATGGGCACATAAAGGGGTTTACAAGCACACATTGCGTGTTATGACCTGTTGTGTAGAGGCTAGGCTGCTTGTGTACCTGTGAACGTTTTCCATGGCTGCTACTTCAGCGAGGGCTGCCAAGCTGAAGAAAGCAGGTAGCTCTTGCGGTGTGGTGCTCCTCTCTGCCTCCTCATCTCTGGGATTACTGTAGCACCCTTTTTCATTGCATAAATTCGGTTGGGGTAATGGCTTCTTATCCTGTTCCTGGTTCAGGTCCCTAGTTTTGTCCTCTGTTACAAAAAAGAAAAAGAAAATTCTCAGGAACACTATTACAAATGACATTAGCAGATCATTAAGGTCCCAGCACGAAACATGAGGATACCATTGTAATGTAAGGAAATATTCTTTTTTATTCATTTTTGCTATCTAAAAGTGCTTGAAAACTTTGCACACATGTCAGAATTGGCGAAAATGTACATCTCATATGGGTCTCGAGCATGGCAAATGCTCCCCCTATAAAATTTCAATGAAGCGAAATGGAGGTGAAACATAGCACGGGGGATCCGTGCTATGTTTCACCTCGATGTATATGTTATGTCAGAAATTTGTGTCCTCTTACATTGAATCTTTTATGCATGATCTTTTAATATTATCATTACTATTATTGTTATAGATATGCATTGTGTTTTTATCCTTAACCTTTCCTCTCCTATACTCCTTATGTTGGTCTGTCCACATTTACTAGGGTTTAGGGCAGAGCTGTGAGATTGTTTTGGTGTTTTCCTCTCTTGTCGTTCCTCTCCTCTCATTGAATGTTCATTCAAGGCTGAGATAGGATCTCTGTTCCCCAAAACATAGAAACCTAGACCGTGTAAATGATAATTCATCCCTTTGCTCGGGGCCAGACGCCCGAATCCGCCCTAGGCGGCAGGTCTCTGGACCAGCTGTATATGTGTTTTAGTACTTCTCTGTTTATTCTCTTTTGTTATATAAATTCTTCAAAGACAACAGTTGGTTGTTACTCAATTCTTTGCTCAACCCCTCACCAGGAATATAATTTCCATGACAGTATACACTTTGTGGCACATGTATCATCCAATGACACACAAAAAAATATTCTAAACCCAACAGGAAGTCAGCCCTTTTGATTTCAAAGTGCGATTTTAGACCATTTTCACAATTTACAGGCTCTGTACTTTAAAGTTTCAGTGTGTAATATTTAGGAAAATCTACTGACAGAAATGCAATATAATATCCATCGCTATGTTTTGAGTGGTCTATAAAAACCTTACATAATGAATCGTTAATACAATCATCTACATACACCGCGGGTCCCCTTACATGGAAGTTGCCATGTTGCGGCGTATAGTTATAATACTGTATAACTATATATAACTAGTGGGTAGGGGACACAGCACGTGACGTTTAACTCCTTTGTGAGGCGTCCAATACGCGTGATAATCAAAGGCCATGTCTACCAACCTTCAGCAATTGGGCCGCGGTGCGACCCGACGAAGCGAGGGCCTGTTCATCACCGCTTGCAGCTTTAATTTCATTTGTATTTCTTTTTCAGATCTATGAAACAGGAACTTAATACTTTCACTTAAAACATTTTGATACATCAGTGTCTGCCATGCTAGGAAAAGTCACTACTTTTTTTTTTAACTTGTTCTATTTAGTATCTATTTACTTTATTAAGTATTAAATGTGACTTTCAGAGTTCTGTCACTTGCCTCCCATCCAAAGCAAAAACATATATGTCAAGTATAAGTACAAATTTACACATAACTTGTCCAGGCAAAACACTTTGTATTGACCAATTTCAACTTAACATGCAGCTTTATTTTGAATATGTCACTTTTGATGATGGCTTGAAGTAATCTTTTTAGCTTTAATAGCTTTTGGACAGTTTGTCTCTAGCTCCAGTTACCTTAGTCCTTTTTTTTTTTTTTTTTTTAAATACAGCTCGTAAAGGAAGAGTGAACTGGTAAAGAAATAAAAATAAATAACATTTAAAAGAATAGTATCCAACAACTGAACAAGAAACAAGTTATTCTAGTTCTATTTAAAGTATTTATAATTTTAACATACAATGGTACGTTCTGGCTAAAACATGGGACTCTTTATGATCATGAGACAGAGCTGGTTTCTAATCCAACACTTACTGATCAATTGCTCAATCATTCATCACTCACCCTCGACTGGAGACACACTGCCATCAGCGGTGCGCACCAAGTGTGTGATCTTGGTCTTCCTAGCCTTCCTCTTTTGGCTACCAACTAGCATCTCCATACTAGTGTTGCCCTGGACATCTGGGCACAATATGGCAATGGGGGCACATGATTTGGCTTTTGAAGCTGAATCCAGCAAGGTGGAATCACTCTGTACCACTGTTGTGGAGAAAAGATCAGAACAGATTTTTGACCTTTGCACATAGGCAGTAATTAAAATTCAGTCCTCTTATTAAGGAGGTGAGTTACAAAGACAACAGCTCTTTATTAATTTGTTCAGTATCATTGTGATTAACCAGATAAAAGTGTATTGCAAATTCTTCATGAATATTTCTTATGAATATATCCATGTCTTCATAATATAAATGGTGCAAGATGGAAAATTACAGTACATAGTACATACATCTTTAAATCTCAACAAAGACTCTTCTTCTGGGTAGCTAAGCCTGGTTTACTACAGATAATTGCCCCTTTGGGGCTTTGAAGGTAAATTCTATAATTCAAGTTGTTTTTTTCACCAAAGGGGATTTAAAGCAATAAAGTAGATATTCAAACAGAAATGTGGTACTGGGTAACTGTTAGAGGACTATGTTGTATACCTCTGAAAATGTTCATATCCCTGCTTTAAAATGCACAAACATCAACATTCTAGTTCACCTTTGTCCACTGCACCTGGTTTGTCCTTTTTGTGTTTGTGCTTCCTAACAATCTTGTGGAATGAAGTCTTTTTCTGAGATGGAGATGGCCCTGATATAGCAAAAAAACAAAGAAAAAAAGAGCATGGAAATGCTATGTTATGGAGTCCAAATGTTTTTGTTTTAACACAGAGAGATCCTGAACAGCAGAAGTGTGGAAAACATGATTCTACAAACAGGTGCAGAGTGGACCATGGATGAGATGAAGGGATATTAAAGAACAGTCATTGTGTTAATTAAGTAGAGAAATTTCTGATTTTGTTCTTACCTTTTCCAGCTTTGGAGACTTCCCCTTGGACAGTGGTGCTGTCCATCTTTTTCTTTTTTGCGACAGCAGCCCCCTTCTTATCAAATGTCATTGGGCTATACTGTGGCAAGCTGTTAAACTTCCTTTCAAACTCCTCCTCCAGTTTCCCTAGGCTGACAAGTGAAGTTAAATGTTTAAATAGGTGAGACTATAATCAACAGCCTAATCTAACCTTAAAAACAAAGCAGATGCTAAGCAATCTTTTAAGTACATTTCTCTACAGCAATGGGTAAAGTGTCTTGGTGTAGACCTACAGCAAGAGCATCAAAACTACTTTCCTTCTCACTAAAGTGATACGCATACTCCAAATGTGTGCGGCATAGTTTCCATATTACCATTTAATATGACGTATTAACGGAAAATATGATTAAACTCCTTAAAATCCAAAGCTTTTTTGTAAAAGTGTCAGTACCGTAAGTTTTGGACAAAAAAAGATTTTGTACACAAGGCTATTCTGCAGGAAACCCATTCATCACCAGCAGGCTTGTCAAGTTGTTCATCACGAGTGGACTAAATTTTGTTATCAGTTTAGCAATTTATTGTTTATTTTGTTACTTCTGCTACTGAGAGGATGAAACTCAACCAAAAACACAACTCTTTACATAAAAACTCCGTAATACAAACTTGTACATGTACAATGTCTTTCCGGATGTGACTTGAATGATGAAATTACTAGATTATTGGTGGTGTAATTATAATGGAATGTGACATGTGCACAGACATGTTCAATCTGGCTGGAATTCAAAATCACCGACCAGTTCATGTAATATTACAGTGCATTTATAGTACTTTTTAATCTGGGTGTTATTCTAAATTGTGACTATGGTCTGACTATGGGAGAAACTAATAATAATAACAATGGCTCAGACTCAGAAACCGTTTAAGATGGTTTCTGTAGTAAGCTGCAATGCATTGCGCCCAGGCCACACCACCTAACTCTACCTGTGCTGGACGGCTACCTCGCTGAACTGCTGCGGCTCTCCTGCTGTCGTGTCCACACAGACAGCACTGCTGCAGCCCTGTCTTTCTACACTGAGTTACAAGTGTTACAATATAAATTGTCAGATATTTCAAATTTTCCAAAGCGTGTTTAATACAAGGCAGACAGAAAACATGAAAATAAGAACCAAAGCAAAGACATTCTATCATTACCCTGGAAAATTGTTGTACTATAAGCTAAGAGGAGACAAGACTCACCCCTGTGAAGATTCATCTTTGGACTTGGACTTTTTCAGCTTCTTGGGGTTATTAGGTCCCATCTGAGAAACTGTCCAGCTGTCATCACTCCAGTTTGCATCATGATCAGAAGCCCGGAAAGCGCCTCTTTTACCTGCAGATCATTCGTTAATATGTATTACATACCTAACATATAGACTGGATTTTGCCCGCTACATTTATTAATCACTTTGATCTTGAATTAAAATGGATACCTCTGTCAATATTGGCTCTCAGTGAAGTCAGCATTCCCTCTGAAACAAGGGTTTTATACAAAGCACCTTTACAGCTCCGCTCTGACTTCCTGGCGCCGCGGCTCTCTGTGCTGGACTCACAGGTCCCTTCACTCGACCTCTCCTTCCCCTCCTCTTTCAGTTTAGCAGGCGAGGGGCTGCAGGGTGAGTGATAGGGTTGTGCCATGCTGCCCTGAAGGTCTATGCTTCCTAGATTTGCTTCTTCTGCCTCCATCTTGGGATTAATGTCAGTCATCTCGTCCTTCATCTCCACCTCACAGGAACTGTGCTGCCCACTCTGTCCACTGTCATCCTCCGTCTCCTCCTCCTTTTCTTTGACAAAGGTCTTGACTTTGGGCTTGCTCTTTTTTTTGGGCACACCAGAGTTTCCAACCCTAGAACTGCTCTGGATCTTCTTCTTGGACTTCTCCTCTGTGTCCTTCCAGGCTCCTTTGGCCACTGCCTCAATCGTGCTGAAGACACTGTCCACATTTGATTCAGCCTGGTTACATTTCTTGATGACCTTCTTTGCCGAGCAAATGATCTCATCGTTATCATTTGACTTTGTCACCTCTTTTTTCTTGCTCTTGTTTTTGACACGTGCATTTTGGCTGCTGAGTTGTGGGGGAATGGCATCAGTGGAGGTAGAAGTGACAGAGGAGAGCAAAGGTAAGTGGGCAGATGTGCAAGAGGAGGGACGACAGTCATCCGTGTCTGCTTTCTCCTCCTTGATCTCTGACTTGACTGCAGTTTGCTGGAGAGAGGCTGTAGCAGAGCTGTCCTCAGGCTGAGATACGACAGTGTCCATCTTTCCAGCTTCAGATGCTAGGCACATCTTAGCAAATACAACAAAACAAACTCAATGTTAAACAAATTAATATAAAATTACAAAGAATCTATGCTCCAAATAATACATCTCTACATTTAATTTCAATATCCCCCCCCCCCCATAATGATCAAAGATGTCTACTAATGGCATCGTATATGCTTTCCTCAATTTTGTTCTAAAAATCTTTCTATGCCGAAATGCTTTTTCCTCCCATTGGTGAAAAGAAATTGCTTTACAAATCCTTACCTTTCATAAGCAGACATTTATATAGACTTATATGTGGGTCTACTGATGGTATTACTGATTGTCATATAATCAAATTTATGCCAATAATTGACAGTTTAATATGTGAACCTTTTAATTTCTGTCAACATGCATCATTTAATAAACTGCAGTAAACACTTCATTTTAAACAGTTACCTTTTGAACTATAAAATGTACTATATGCATAAAAGGACAACAAGACTAGGTCGAAACCTAGTAGTACACAGCTGGACCGTGTATGGTCAATGTGCTATGTTGCGGCCAAATTGTCAGTGATAGTGTCTATAAGTGAATTCCTGGTACTATTTGTTGTTGTAGTATATTGTAGAATATCACATGATTAAGCTTCCAGCTACCAGTCCAAAAAAGTTTCCACATATATTAAAGGTTCATTGTGTAATATTTCTGACGATCTATTGACAGAAATGCAATATAAGATCCATAACTATGTTTTCAGTGGTGTATATAAAGACCTTACATAATAAACCGCTATGTTTTATTACCTTAGATGAGAGATTTCTAGCTACATAACCGCGGTTCCCCCTTCCATGGACGTTGCTATGTTGCGCTGCCGTGTTTCTAAGTAGCCCAAAACATACAAATAGAGCTACAGAGCGTGTTTCGCCACTACGTTCTTCTTCTTGTAGAATTCTGGCAGTGTAGACACTCATCACTACGTTGAATACATACGTTCGAAGAAGGAGTAATGATATACAGCAGGTATCGGCAAATAAGTTTTGCATCGGAGAAAATTTTTCAACCACTAGATGGTGAGTGAGAATATAAGGCATAATATTTGACAACATTTCGTGTTAGGTTAGCACAGTTGGTATTTTTTTTTTCCCCCTCTCTTCAACAAATTGATTGTGCAGAGACTGTTTCTCATCCTCACATTACAGCATGTGCTGCAGTTTGTGTTCCAGTGTTGGATCCGCATCAATCAACCTACGGACACTTAATCTCCCCAGTATCTCCAGGCAGAGGACATTTAGGGGAATCACGTTTTCTGACGGCTCTATCAAAGGTGTGTCAAGCAGGCTACAGACTTTAATGTCGTAAAGTAAAAGTTCTTAATTCAACTCGCACATTTATTTTGCAGGCAAAACCACTAAAAAGGAAGTGATTATGCGAGTAACTGTTGCTGTCATGACAGAGATCTATTTCAGCACTGCAATCAAAGAATTTATTTATTTATATTTTTTGCCATCAAAAGCACCATAATCTGACCGCGGGCCAGATATTATCTCCCTTATGACCCTCCCCCCACCGTTACTCAGCCTGCCTACATTGAGTGAGAGAGAGAGAGAGAGAGAGAGAGAGAGAATTATTATTATTGTGAAAGTTTGATATTTTAGTAATTGTTGTTTTTACATTTGATACCGATTTTTATTTTCTTTTTAATCAATTAAAAAGAAATTTTGTCTATTAATATATATACACACACACGTTACTGTTTCATTTATTTATTTTATTTTTTTATATATTTTTATTTTTTAACAAACACACACTTACTGTTTTATTTATTTATTTAATTTAAATTTTTAATATTTCTTCTTAACGCAAACACACACACACACACACACACACACACACATATGCTTTGATTACTTGTTTAATGAAATGTATGGGGTTGATTGTTCTTATGTAGTATATATGATGCTTTGGCAATGTTGTTACACATTCATGCCAATAAAGCTAATATTAATAGAAAGAAAGAAAGAAACTCAGGGCTTGTCAGCAACTACTGAATTGTCCCTAACAAAATTGTAATTAAAACATTAAATGTAAATGTTGCCCATCAGTTTCTAGTCAATGTATTTGCTACACAAACAGTTAACAGTCCACCGCAAAGTAGCGACAAAATAACATGACACACTGACCACGACACAGACACCTGTCGCTCTCGTTACTGTCTCTGTCCTCCTCACTCAGAGACACTTTGGTCTGTTTGACTGTCTCTCTGCTCCAGGATCTTTCTCTCTGAAGTCGCTGTGAGCTGAACTTTCTCAGAGCAGAAGTTTACATTTGTGTGGATGAGAGATTTATGTCTGATCACAAGTCTTTTCGGTTTCAGTTTTCGACCGCTGATGAAGAGCAGTGAGTTTGTCTCTTCGAGTAAAGTCCCAGACGGGCTTCGTGCAATAACGCAGTGTAACGCACCGCAGAGGGGCAGGTTGATTTTGTTTAAATATAATGACTTCATTCTCATTAGATTGCAATTTTTGTCTCAAAATATTATTCTGCAAATGTCAGAGAACACAGATATATGGAAGAGATTGTTAAGGAAAGTTCTGAATATGCACAGAAAACATGCTGAGCTGGAGGAGCTGTTAAAGTCTAGGAGTTTATAACTGAATTACAAGTAATACATTTGTCAGTGAAAATATACCACATGCACATTTAAAGACTTTACTTCAACATGTGTTGTTGCAAAGTTGATCTACAGGAGAATCTGACAGCAATACATAATGCCTGAACGCCTTACAGCATTATATTACACTATACATTTATATATTTTGAATTGTCACCTGGCATCTGAATTTTGTGTTTCCTTTTATATAAATAGACATTTCCTCAATAAATTCACCAGAATACAGGAAATGTTAAAAGCACATATTTTTCAGGGAGAGGACCCCAAACCCACCCCCCATTAATATTATCAGTGATAATTATAATCAGTAGTAATTATTACATTATTATAATCATAATATTACAAAAGTATTTGCTGGCTATGATATTTATTAATTAAAATGTAGCTCAATGATTTATAGGTAAAGTAAGTATAAAGATAGAGTTGCTGTGCGTTTTTTTGTGTGTCAATACAAGTAGAGGTCATTTACTGTTGTTTTATAGACTTACTTTTGGTAGGCGGCTGCAGGGGGCGGGGGAACAGGTGAAAACATGAAAGATTTCTGGGCTGGGCTACATATATCGTTATTGGGATATAAAATGACATATATCAGGATATGAATTTTTTGTCATATCGCACAGCCCTACTATCATGTCAATATAGACCAAAGTCTCTGAGGAATGTTTCCAACACCTTGTTGAAAGTATGCCACGAAGAATTAAGGCAGTTCTGAAGGCAAAAGGGGGTCCAACCCGGTACTAGCAAGGTGTACCTAATAAAGTGGCTAGTGAGTGTATAAAGCTGCAATGTGTTACTTGGGATGAATTGTGTGCAAACTGGCAAATGCCTTACCTCAGCAAGCTGGAAGAGAGCGGACTGTCTGCACGGTTTTCCTTCAGGTGCCGCAGAGAGAGATGACTGTGTACATACAGTAACATGCTTTGTCACCTGTTGTGTTCTTTATAACATCACACTGCTTAGCTTCTTCAGACACTATTATTATTCAGCAGAATTTACTTTCTACAACAAATTTCACCATGTTTATTGTAATAAAAAAAGAAAGATTACACCTACGGCCTGTACCACAAAGCAAGTTCAATTTAGTCTGGCTCTCTTTGGGTTACCTAGATTCAACATTGGTGACCCTGGAAAAACGGTATCATGAAGCTGGTTATCAACTGGCTCTGTAAACTCTTTTTTTGTTTTCCAGTCAGGCTATGAGCACGTAAAAATGTAGGGAAGTAGTAAATACAAATGACATCATCAGAATCATAAATTTCCTCAGTACTTATGAGATGAAACTGTGACACCTGGTGGAAAATGCGGTTATAGCAACAGTAAAAACTGCTGGTGAAACGTAAACAACATATTCACATAAGGCTCAGGCCAAGTGTGGGTATTATTAAACATGCCTTGAATGTGTTTTATGCATGAGTATTTTTGCTTTTTTGTCAGATGACGAACAAACAAACAATTGACGATACATTACATTAAAAGTAATGTAATACTGTTTCGGTTGCTAAAGCAGAGAGGAGAGACCAAAGGTTGTTAATGCATGAAACGGCCATCCGACTGAAATGCTGTATTTATAATCATGGGAGCTAATTAACAGTGTATTATCTTACAGTTATCATCACTAAGGCTACGTTCACTCTGCAGGTCTTAATGCTCAATTCTGATTTATTGCCTGTTGACTGACTTCACATTATTTTTTAAATGTAGCCCATGTCAGGGATAATATTAATATGACGTCACATGCAGCAGGCTGTTCTTCGAAGTAAAAATAAAGGCCACAGAGGTTAGCGTCTTTGGTTTTATTTATGGTTCCGATACGATCCTCATATTTAGCTTGTACAGAAGTGTCACCTTACTGTCCCTCCACTGACCACCTCGATTGCTGCCATCCTCTATGTTTCTGTTCACAGCGGCGCCTGCTAGCACAGAATTGTGACCACCATCGCTCTAGAGTGACGTCCGAGACACATGAATTCTGATCTGACTGTCCAGACTGAGGTCATATTTCAAAAACTCCGACCTGTATCTGATTTGGACCACATATGAAAGTCTCCCAGATTTCCAACTGGAGAAGATCAGATTCCATGACATTTGGGTTGTTCACACAGTTATAAAAAAACATGAACATTTAAGTCACATATGAGCAAAGAAATCTGATTTGGGTCACTTTGGCCTGCAGTCTGAACGCAGCCAAAGTCAACTCACGCTATTCTGAGCTGTAGTGATGAAATAAGAGTCAGGAATCCTGTCCTATCCTGAAGAGCAAAGCAGTTCAACTGACCTATCAATTTAATATATATCGCTCTGTATTACTTATTAATTTATTGTAAACTCTTGTCAGAATCCGGTAGGAATGATGACTCAACTTTCCCAGTGATCTGATGGGTCAGTAGTCAGGCTGTTGAACTTCTGAATTGAACCTGCTCAGGAGCAAGTTAATCGTGCAGCAAAGGTTCCAATAGTGAGCTACCGTGTTTAAAAATTAGCCCGCTTTGTGAGAACAGAAAACTGAGTTAACCCGAAAGATAGCTGGATAATTTACTAATGTGACTTAGTGGTACAGGCCCCGAGTGTTGTTGTCTGGCAGATTATGTGATACCTTGTGGGCAATACAGACTTTTTGGCCTGAGGGGGAACCTAAAATATCCAAGCAGATCATTTTCTTGCCATTTATTACATAGACAGTGATGGTTTTGGTTTGTATTAAAAGTAATGACTGAATAAAGTCAATATTGCACATTCACTGGAGGAGCTCACATTGGATAGAGCTCACCCAAATGTAATGCAGTGGTTTTTAATTAAATGCGATGCTACGACATGCCAAAATGTGAAAAAGGTGTATGTGGCAACAACTGTATGATTTATGCATATTAATAATACTGTCATAACACAAAATGACTAGAAAGGTTGTAGATATAGTCTTGGAATATAAATAACTCTCTCCTGAGCATTCATCACTTATGAACTGAAATTCAGTCATACCTCTGCCAGCGGGGAAAGGGCAGACTTGACCCTGCTTTCAGTATTGTCAGGCACTCTGTTCGGTATTGTCCCAGACAACATCTGTAGATTGAAAAAGTAAGCAAAAAGTAATTAGTTCTGCTGCAAATGATTACATAACAAATCAGTGTTACAGTGGTTTAAGCCAATCACCATTCAAATCATCAATTGAGAAAAGCACACAAGAATAATAGTTCTGAAATTACCAAAATTAAAAGCACTCATTATATAGACCAACCCATTTCAAAATGACATTTATGATATAAGATTCTAATTATCGATGTGTTAACATGCAAGCATAATTTTAATAATGCAGCTAGTAAAGGTGGGATTCTTATGTACTGCTTAATCTATAGTAATACATCATCATTTATTTGTTTCTTATAAATAACAAAGTAACTACTAACTATAGCTGTCAGATAAGTGGAGGTGATATAAAAAGTACAATATTTGCCTTGACATGTTGTGGAGTAGAAGTAGAAGGTAACATAAAACGGAAATACTCAAGTATAATGAAAATTGTACTTAAGTATAGTGCCTGAGTAAATGTACTTACTTACTTTCCACCACTGTCTACTGCATGGGACCATGTGCCAGACGAGGTATAATGTTGTTTGTTAATGGTGATGCACTGGAGGTCTTAATAGATTCATTTTTAACTTTTAAGCACATATCTCTGTGTAGTCAGTTACCTGTTTTAGGTAGATAACACAACCTGAAGGTCTAAAATGTACATACATACACCCACCCACACCCCCACAGACACACACACTTTCTCCCTGTAAATATATTATTAGGAAGGAGAGAAATGTGGTCTCTGAACGCACCTCTTCCTCATCCCCTGGAAAGGAGTTCCCTTCGCTGGCTGTGTCAGGTAAACTAGGTTTAGTGCAGGAAGGGATCTAAAGAGGCAACAATACTGAGGTTAGTTGGTAAAAAAAAAAATTCAAAAGCATACTGTAAAAACTTGAAACTAAACAAAGTACCGAACATCAGTACTTAGTGCACCCATTGGTGGCCTCCCACCGCGACCTACCTCTCTGTTTGTGAGGGCATGTTCCCCAGCTAACAGCAGCATGCTAAGGCCTCCCATCTTTGTAGGATCTGACAAAGAATGAGAGCAGTTACAAAAACAGTCTTACATTTTTTCATCTTGTCACTGAACAAGCTTGTATTATACACACCTGCCATGGCAAAGTTTAACTGTGGCACGCTGTCAGTTTTGGGCACTTTTTTGGCAGTGGTGGAGTCCTTGGACGAGTTGGAAGAGAAGGGCCAAACTTTTTTGCGGGGGTTGCTGACTGGCTGACAGGGAGAGCTCTTAACTGGTTTGCTGGTGGTGGGACACCACTTGTAGCCCGGGTTTGCCTTCATAAAGGCATCCTTGTACTGAAACAACATCCACAATTGATTTGGTTACAAGCAAAACCTTAAAGCCCCTGGTTTCAAATCAAACCTTCAGAGTACTGTGACATTCAGTGTTTCCCACATATAGACTTTACTTAGGCGGGGCACCCAGGTATATTTGGTGACCAAGTTTAGAATTTTGCATAGTAACACAGAGAGAGATGTTATTACGTTACAAGACGTGGACATGGTCGATATCTTACAAGCTTGGACCAGGTAAAGCCACAGCGAACACCCCAGTGCAGATGTCATTCAGTACCACGTTGGTTTCAATCGTTTTGATAGGCTACGTCATTAACAAGCCTACTCCATGTGAGGCACCCCTGCTGCTCTGAAAACAAATTGCAGGTGGAAAAATTCTAAAGGGGAATTCTGTGTCTTTTCGGCCACTTTCTAAAACATACTAATGATGGAGAAAGTCAGAGCAGACACATACAGGGTGGGAAATAATGTAACAGCACAAAGCAAATGTGGAGCAATCTGTTTATACTAGCCTATAGGAGGGCTGCAGAATTAATCTAAACGCAATGTTGTCATGTGCGATTACATAACTGCAAAACGTGTGCGATTTAATAAAACAGTACAAGTCTTCTGTGTGTGCGCTGCAGCCTGCTAATTTTCTCCTCTTGCATGTGCCCCAACAGATAAGCCTACGTACAATGAGAAAAATAATTTATGAGCAGTGTGCGAGTAACTTTTAGGACAACAGCCTACCATAACGCCCTCCCCACCCCGCTGCTAATCGTTCAAAACATAGCCTGACTCGCCACCGGAGCACCGAGAGAAATGCCGGTGCTGTGGTCGCTCTGTGACAGAGAGACGTCGTCAGCAACTGAAGCGGTAAGACAAAAGAAGACTGGGAGAACATGAGGAAGGTTTTGGGTTTGGCTCGCTGCCATTTAACGTTAGCAGTATCGATGGCTTTTGTTGTTCAACATGTTCAACCTCAAACTATTAACAAGTTAGTACAAATTAGAGACCAATGTACCTTTTTCCTGCACAAGGATTTTATAAAAATAACCCTCAGAAATGAAACTGGAGCTGTAACTGGATTTAATATTCAACTAGTGGTAAAAAAGTATACTATTATTTGAAATTATAATGAATGTAGTATTTAATATATTATTGTTATACTAGCAGTATACTATTAACTAAACTTTATACTCTTTATTTAATATACTCATGTACACTCTGCATTAGACAGATACATTGAGCCGGTGCCAGGATGCCAATATTTGCTCCGGACATTTAGCAGGACAATTTTTTGTGGGCAGCATCTCTATCTGTGTGTGTGTGTTTTCCGCAAAACTCATTTGTGGAAGAAAGTGAGAGCCAATCAAAAGCAGAGGAGGGGCGCTGGATTTATACTCCTATAGTGACTTGAGCTATGTCGTTGGCAACACACGTACCCTTGCATTTCGTACGTTGGTGTGTGTGTCGCTCTGCAGTTACACCGCAAAACACGTTAGTTGGCAGTGGAGATTCTATGTTCCACTTTGTTGACTTCTGCCTGTGAGCTAGCTAACTTTTGGTTTAGCCCTCCACTAACTTGAATGGGGGTAAAATAATTATGCAGCTCTTCTAGATTTTCCAAATGTTATTGAATGAATGGATCAAATTCTGAATCCTGAGGGTTATGATTGGTTGTGATGCTCTAAAGAAAGTATCCACCGTTTTACCGCTCTTGTTTGGCCGCTAGTAAAACTGGCTTCAAAGCACATTGCACTTCCAGGGAGCACGAAGGAAATGATGCTACCACGCCGACCTATCACAGAATTTTCAGTTTGTCAGCACTTTAATTTTTGTTTAGTTTTTTTTTTTACAATGGCAGCCATTTTTGTTTGTGTTGTGATAAAGACCTGTATGTGTTCTTGTTTGCAGTCATTTTTACATAACTATCAGTGTGTATGGGAATTAACAGAATTTACTGTTATGGCGCTGAAGGTGCTGTGAAAAATGTGGGTTCACCTAAATTTAGTGGCAGTTCACCTAAATGAAAAATTTAGGCGCAACTGTGCATCCAATGCAAGTAGTTAGTCTGGAGCCCTGGACTGAGAAATAGGTTTCCAGGGCCTTTAAAATCTGTTGTTTAAGTTGATTATTCTTCTGCTTTGGCTTTGCTACTTATGTGACATTAAGCTGGAATAGTACTTTTATTTACACTAGTAAAGTGCTACATGACAATCCAGGAGCTTGTCACCAACAAAGTTGCACCAACTGAAAGAATTATAATGTACCAAATTGAAACATTACTACTGTAAGAGACGGTTAGACATAATAGTACAGATGCCAGAGTCAAAGCGCAGTCCCACCTCCTTGGCCATGTCAGTGTACTTCTGCTTCTCCTTGGGCTCTAGCACAGCCCACCAGTCAGCCAGGATCTTCGTTGCCCCACGGTTGTCCAGGCGAGGGTGTTCCTGCCGCACCAGGGAACGGTGGCGTTTGCAGAAGAGTAGGAAGGCATTCATTGGCCGCCGTGCCCGCTGTTCATTCGAGTCCTCCTCCACTTCCTCCGTTGTGCTTCCACACTGCATCTGCGAGCCCTGGTCCTGAACACACAGCGGTGGCTGCTGATGACAAATTCATTAACCGTTAGCTGCGGTGGTGCACCATGTTTTCCGTGATCTGTTGTTCAGTTCACAGACACAGGTTACCATCAAACACACTCACCTTCTCCAGCTCCTCTTCATCCTCTTCTTCCTCCTCCTCAGAGAAATCCAGAGCCTTCTTGGAGAGGAGGGGGTGCCACTGCAGGCATTTGCGTTTGGGGCGCTTGCCAGTGACCTCCCCTGCAACAGGTGGCTCCTTACCCCTTCCTCCACCCTTCATGGTACTACCGCACCTAAGAAACAGCAGATTGGGCACACCTTAAGACCATCCAAGGCTATTATTAGTTATGTTATCAAATGGAAGCAAAGCTACACTGAATAGTGTAAGGTAATGTGCATGACCTGGCCAGAACATTTAATGTCTTAAAGCAGCTTTGCAAAATCCGATATAAATGTTAGTAATCACATTTTGACTGCAAAAAACTTTTGCTGTGACCGTTAAAAACCGAATTTCTGAACCCTGTCCAGTGATTTCCCCACAGAGTTGTGATATTTGCTGTTTTGTCTAATAGCTAGGGAGCATTCCTTAATTATAGTTCATGAATGATGAACACCTAGTGTCCGACAGGTGGTTGCACTAATGGTAACGTGACCATGTCCACTGACGTGTCATTCCTTGGCAGACCAAGTAACCACGGCTTCATCTCATAGTAAATAGTGGAAATTAACCAACAGTAACATAAAATTGTCTGAGAAGGAGCAGGAAATTAAAAACTGAAATGTTAATCCGTAGCTAACATAGAGAGGTGGAAATCTGATTGTACTTTGAATTTTTATGTCCTCATTAATTAAATGGTGGGGAATGTATCTTGGCCTTAAACTCATTCTTAGTAAGAGTACAGTGGGTTGCCTGCTAATCGGAAGATCAGCAGTTCAATTTGCGGCTCCTACAGGCTCCATGTGTAAGTGTCCTTGGGCAAGATACTGAACCCTGAATTGTATTAATGTTAGTTTCTGTTTGAGCACTTAGGTAATATTATAAATATGTGTGAATGCGATGTAGTGTAACAGCACTTTGAGTGGTCAAAACACTACAAAGATACAAATACAGAGCATTTACATTTAATCATTTTGGAATTCTCCGGAAGCCCATATTTCAAAAACATCTTAATAAATATTAACAATTCTGATACTGAGATGCGGATCTGTAATAAATTCACTTTAAATGTCCTTTTCACACACGCTTATCAAAAGTAAGTTAAGTGAGTTGAGCTTTTGAATTACTGGTTTCCAGAATTAGTGAAAGAAATTCAGAACACTGAAATGGGGGCTGATCTCGGTCTCTCAGAAGCAGCTGAAGGCATTAGAAAATGGCTTGATTTAAAGCTAAAAGTCTCTTTAATCCGAGCTGCAGCTTCTGTCTATATTTGGTTTATTGTAACATGAGTAAGGGAGCTAGTAGGGCTTGGCAATAAAACAATAATGATAATTTTCCTCAATATCAATATAATAAAGTTCAATATATCGTCAATGAATAATTGCTTTAATTCATTTGAATCACAAACAAATTTGCACTTAATTTTTCTATAAAAATATTTATTTTGTTGAAAAAAAGAGGCCTGAAAAAAAAAAAAAAAAATAATTGTTTTTAATGTTCTACCTCAGATTTGTGAAGCGATCCACTGTTTGGCATCAAGTGTTCCATTCTGACCATAAAGAAAAGTTTAACCACATAATTAACCATCTGGTTTCTTCAATTTTCACTCAGGAGCAAAAATCTGCCTTTAAACTTGAAAGAAAGAATGATTTGACATATATCGTGATAATTATTGATATTGAACGATATGAAATGGTTTTTTTGTGACAACATTTTTGGCCGTATTGGCCAGCCCTAGCAGCAAGTGAGGAAGCCGAATTATGCCCCCATTGACCAATGAGAAGAAGTGATACCAATGAGTGCTCTTATTATAAAGCAGCTCCCGGAAGTGTCACTGAAGTCACCAGGATTTGGGACATTTAGAACTTTATTGGAGGATCTGTTGGAAATCTTTCCGAGTAAAAACAGTTACGGACTATGCAGTCACACAGAGCTGCTGGCGCTTAGTGCAGTATACATGTAGCCTATACAATTCCACACTAATGTCATAAATTGTAGAAAACAGAATGGAGTAATTACAATTATCAGAGCGCTACAGTAGAAATGAGGTTTCATCTTAAAATAGGCCAGTGTAATTTATAAAACTCAGCTGCTGTTTTTCTGCTATATTTTGAGAGGACAAAACTGCTGCAACACAACAAAGCAGTGATCATTTTGGGGTTAAAGTAAAAAGTTTAAATCAAAATAGGTAAGCGAAGGATCGTCGCTGTAAGTGTCCCCAAGGTTAAGGCTTGCATATATATATATTTTATATATTTAAAATGTTTGTCACTGCATATGAACCTCAACAGATATAAATGAAAAAAGTTGCATGTAGGTCTATATGAAAGATGAGAAAGGCCAACATAACTTAAAAGTGTTGGTTTTTTTTCCCCACATATGATATCAGCTTACAGATCTATTTTCAAAAAAGTTGGCAGGCTGTTTAAAATGTAAATAGGAATAAAATGTGATGTTTAAAACATTTAAACCCCATTTTTAATTGAAAATAGCACAAAGAAATCTTATCAAATGTTTAAACTGAAAATTGATTGTTTTAGGAAAATTATAGGCCCATTTGTTGTATTTTAGGTTTTATAACGCACCAAACATTTTCAGTGGGTAACAAGTTGGGACTGCAGGCAGGTTTAGCACCCTGACACTTTTACTACAGAGCCATGCTGCGGGAATACGTGCAGAATGTGGTTCGACATTGTCTTGCTGAAATAAACAAGGCCGTCCCTGGAAAAGATGTCGTCTACTTGGCAGTATATACACATTACTCCAAAACCTGTATATATTGTTCAGCATTAATGGTGCCTTCACAAATGTGCAGGTTACCCATGTCGTGCACTAATGCACGCCCACACCATCACAGAAGCTGGCTTTTACACTGTGCACTGAGAACCAGTCGGATGGTCCCTCTGCTCTTCAGCCTGGAGGATGCAGCGTTCATGATTTCAAAACTTTGCATAGTGAAGTTTCTACTTGCATTTGTGGATACAGCGACGATTTTTGCAGTCTATGCAGTACTGTGTGGGGGCCCAAAGGTTGAGGCCATCCAGTATTGGTTTAAGCCTTGTCCCTTGTGTACAGGGATTTCTTCTGATTCTCTGAATCTTCTAATGAAATGATGTACTGTAGACAATGAAATCTGCAGATTCTTTGTAATGTTCCATTGAGAAACATTATTTTTAAATTCTAGTCTATCACAGAGCGCTGAGCCCCTCTCTATCTTAACTTCAAAAAAAAAAAAAACATTGGGATGGTCTTTTTGTTACTAACCTGTTGCCAGCTGACCTAATTATTTATGAGATGCTCCACCAGGTGTTTTCTTTTAACATTTAACAACTTTTCCAGTCTTTTGTTGCTCCAGTCCCAACTTTTTTGAAACCTGTTGCTGGCATCAAATTCAAAATTGACATTTCATTCTCAAACAACAATAAAATTAAACTAGTATAAACATTTGACAAGTTGTCTTTGTGCTATTTTCAATTAAATATGGGGTTTCAATGTTTCACATTCACATTCTGTATCTCTTTTCATTTTACACAGCGTGACAACTTTTTTGGAAATGGTTTTGTACATTGATATATCAAAAATGTATCAGTTGTGAAAATTCAAGCCATCTAAAGTTCTAAAGTAGTTCAGGATTACAACATTGTATTTGGGGCTGCTGGTTTTCAGATGACACCACTGAGCAGGAAACGGAGATACTTTGAGTGACATCACTGACAGGTGGCACCCAAGCGGAGACGAGAATCCGATGCTTAAGTCCCTGAAACCTGCATTCTATTGAAATGCCAGCAGGGGGCGACTCTTCTGGTGGCAAAAGAAGTCCGGCTCCATTAGAAATAAGTAAACACTTTCATAATGAGTTTATGGTCTCAATCGCTAGTTTCAGGTCTTCTTCATACAACATGATGTTCATTTAGTACATTATGCTCCCATTTAGAGGAATATAGACTATAAAGCAGAGTATGCTTCAGGGCGGGATAATCTATGATTGACAAGTTGTTACCATGGCAACATGTCAATCAGGCTAGAGGCGACTTGTACCCATGGCACTGTGTAAATTTAACCAGCACCGTTGAAAAAGCTTATTAGCAGTCGGCTGTTCACTTTCTCTGGTGAGTACATTTAGTTTTAAGACTGTTGTTCTCTAGAAAAAGTTATCAGCCCTGTTAAAATGACAGTTAACCTGAATTACAGATGCAACTAGCTAAGCAAGCTAGCTAGCTCCACACACGGCCGTTAGCTCCACCGTCTCGTCCAAATATGGTCACGTCCGGTGCCGCTGGTTGCAAAAACTCAACATGGCGGCGCCCTATCGGCCAAACTCGACGCTTCAAAGCGGCAGTCCACAAACCAACAGGTGACGTCACCATGACTACGTCCACTTCTTATATACAATCTATGGTGGCACCACTGTAACTTTTTTAAATAGTCACTGGGGGACTGTACCAACCATGGGCAGTGGAATTGTTGAGGTCACTATTCAGAGCATGCTTTCCACACTGAGAATTCAGACTCTCAAATAAACTGATGACAAGAGAATGTATTGCACTCACCAGCAGGTAGAGAGTGGCCCAGCCCACATCTTTGTTTTTGTTCTGGTCGTAAGAAAATCATTTGTTCCTTCCTTTAAGCACTATTTGAATTTAGAGCAAAGTATACCACCTCCTTACACACAGGTCCAAGATGTGAAAAACTGTCAAGTGACCCAACGACAGGGAAGAAACCCTCACATGACTAATGATTTAAATCTGACAAAAAGAGTATGGAGAAAATAGGCTTCCTCAAGCTGTTGCGGTTGACCAGTGGGCAACAAGCAGTCACAGGTTACTGGTCATACAAGAGCTGCACAAGATCATTAACGGACTCTGTGCTTTCTTAGAGCTCTCCTTGGCAGGTCTGTGTTGTAAAAAAAGATAACAGGACCAAAGTCATGACAGAAAGTGGTCAGTTAGCCAAAGACCTCGAAAAACTCCTGCAGGCAATCAATTCGATAGCTATGTAAGTGTTTTAGAAGTGAAATATTTCCTTGATTCTGACATGTTACTATGTTTATGATGAAAGGGTTACATAAACAATTTGGAGAATTGAAGACATAATCAGACATCATGGAGGCACCACAGTACAGTAACTAGGTTTGCTGTATGGACAGTGTGTCTTTGACCCTTGTACCCCTAAGTGTCTCCTAATGGACTGAAGCTTATTCTGCTGCTGTACTCATTTTAGTCATTCAGCAGAACAATGTCAAAATGTAAATAAGTCAAATAAATAACTCTTTCCCCCTGTATTCACCTCTGTCTCTAACAAAACCAACAGAGGGTTGTATCAGAAACATGCACCTATCACAGCTATGTTCTTTCACTGTTAGCTGCAGTTCCACACATACAGCTGAATTACTTAACATTGATATTAAGCATCTCTGTTTAATTTCCTTTACTGATTTTTTTCCTCAACACTTGTTCTGGATGTCTCCTAAACATGACACAAATGAAATTAGCAACCAAGAATGAATGACTGAATGGCTGCCTTCTTCTGGACATCATCGAGACCAGATTCCAGTGTTTGTATGTATAGATGTGGAGTGGAAAACAGGGATACTTACTGAAGAAAAAACTATGGAAATGCTGGATGAGTGATGAAGATGAATCTGCCACAGCCTTTGTCATGCAATGACGATGACCTATAAAATACAAGACACCGCTCTCAGTCATGCGTTACACTGTCATCTCTGCAACAATTTTCCAACAACAGGAGCTCGGCTGCAGGGCACATGTGCGCAAAGCAACTTTAATCGATCATTAGTGAGTGACACTACATAGCACAAGACATCCTCAGCTTCAAAGTACGGTGGGACATTTTGTCTGATCTGATTACCGATCACTTCAATCGTGCAGTCGATCCGCCCTTGTGGCCAAAAGCAAAACATGTAGGCCAAAACCCTGAGACCACTGGATGCATTGCATACCACGTTATACAGCTTAAATTAAGCAGGCACAGTTGCAGTTGGTATTTTGCTGCGTAGAGGTTTAGTTGTGTTCCCAGGTAAACCGCTGATGCCCGATCGGACTGCCTGTTTTGGGAGTGAAGTCTTGCGCTAACGTTACTGGATCTGGCTTCACACGCACAATAACAGCACAAAATGTGTGAGCTATGCCAATAAAAGACCCGTTTGCCTACCTAATGTGCTCCTACCTCTAAGCATACATTTTCATCTCCGTGCAAAATGTCGAGCCGAGCTCTGACAAGACAGACAAGCCGAATGAGAGTCCATCTTGCTTCGGTTTGGAGGAGAAACCCCAAGTACAGTACAGTAGTGGGGATATTTCACTCCTGTCAAACTCTCCGATGACAATGTCGTCGAAATGTCTCCCACTCCGAGGTCAAAAACCCACAATGATTAATTAAACTGGGGATTTTCTGTGCAGGCACATGCATCTGTGGGCAATGTTTTGCTGAGCAGGAACTGTTAGCTCCATTTTCTAGCAGTGTTACTAGGAATAAAAGTAGCTAGTTAGCTTGCTAGCGCTACAGCCTGCTAACTAGACGTATTACGGTTTTAAAAATGCAACGGTTTCCAAAACAGTATAAGCTTCTTGAACAGCTGCTGACAAAACTCACAGATTTAGCTGTGGGCAAAATACTTGTCTGTGCTGTTGCAACTGTTCGTTTCCATACAACGCAGGTTTGTCACTGTGTATTTGATGCGGATAGGAAGAGGGGGGGCAAGTCATACCACCTCACTGAGAAACAGTTGCTTTGCCATTTTACACGGCGATTTCAAACAGGAGTGAAGACATATTTAAGCAACACAGTAACAGTGACAACAATGCTTGGTCTATAACACTAGTTATCAATGAAATGTCGATAGGAAACAAACAAATTCAAAGAGAAAAGCCGGCGGACATCATGTCCAAAGCAGCGATAATTACAATTTTTCAGTGACTGACTGAGAGGTTGACAAAATAGCGACCGCGTTTTAACGAAAAATCAATAAAACCACAAGTTCTCTGTCATGAACGTCTCCTCAATGTCTAAACCAACCTCTAATATCCTGCTCAGGTATCGGGGGGGGCCTCTCATCATTGGTGCCGTCCACCTTATTAACTTATTGACACATCATAACAGTTCAGCACTAGCTGTACTAAACACAGCCGCGTCAAGTCCACCCAAATGACACCCGCGCAAACCGGATACAGCGATTTTGCACCAAAATAAAAGCAATTAAAGCGACGAATCTCTTCTATTAAGCTACCAATGTTCAGGAAAACTTAAGCCCAACAAATGAGTATGACTGGATTCTGTCTACATAGCAGATATTCCTTCAAGTCGTGCAAACATTGGCCTATTATTGTAAGTCAGTGTTGTTCAGCTCTGATATAATGGTTATTATACATTCATTAGTACATACAGTACATGATGTGTCTCTCAATACAACATTGTCTCAGGACCTCTCACCAAAATCTATTTTAAAAGAGCATTTTTCAAAAGCAAAAGTTGTTTTGAAGTAAGCCTGGTGTTGGAAATATTTAGCCAAGTTAAAGGCCAGTTTAATATGTGTAGTACCTTTCAACAACAAGGTAATTCAAAGTGCTTTACTTAAGACATTTGAGCCATTATGACAAGATATTAAAAAATACATAGGACAATAAAAAAAAAAAAAAACACAAAAAAACACATGTAAGTAGGATTTTAAAAGAGTAAAATAAAATACATAATAAAAAGATTCTAAAATAGAATAAGATTAGGGATGAGGATCGATACCCAGTTCTAAAAGGACCCGGTTCCAAAATTTCTTAAAATCCGAATATGAATAAGGTCCAAGTTGATCAATATTGCTATCAAGACCTATATTATATGTCCTATTATAAAACGTTACGTCTCGAGCATCTAATTTAAGTTGAAACGCTGGACGATGGATAAGAAAACGAATGTTTTTATTGATGGCACCGAAACGCGGTATTCAGGCTGCAGCCTCTGCTGCTCTCTGTCGGCTACATACAGACACACAGCGGCCAGCAGAGACGCCGCTCGCTCGCGGTGGAGGCGGTGAAGTTAAGTTAGCTCCCAACTACTCGATTTGCCGACAGCTACGCTCATTACTGTAAGTACGTGCAAGTAAGAAGACAATACTTTATCAATACACCTGTGCGTAGGGTAAACATGTAGAAAGGGTTAATTTAATCATCTCTGTCCTCAGTCTGTCATCCTGTATGTTTTATACAAGCACAGCTAACGTTAGAATGTTAGAAACAAGCTAAAAGAAAGCTGTGTGTCTGTCCCATACACTGGTCTCTGTAGGCACACTGTTAAAAACGCAGCTGCTCCTTTGACCAGGTAACGTTACCTGCAGGCAGTGAATAACAGGAAGAGGAGGGACTGATACAGGCTGATGTCTGAGTTTTTCTTCTTTCTAAACACATACTGAGTTTGTTTGCTGTTGTAAACATTAATGTTGTTGTATTTAAAATATTCAATTCTAATCCTATAATTAATTTAAAAACAACCAGGCAGCTAATATGCACACTTCAATATCTGTTTATAACCAAGTCATAATATCTAACAATGAATATTTTCCTCATACAGTGCAGGCCTACCTCATGCCCCTTTGGTCTGGT
>NC_060172.1:34449000-34465609 GCF_021292245.1 Micropterus dolomieu
ATAAAACGTTACGTCTCGAGCATCTAATTTAAGTTGAAACGCTGGACGATGGATAAGAAAACGAATGTTTTTATTGATGGCACCGAAACGCGGTATTCAGGCTGCAGCCTCTGCTGCTCTCTGTCGGCTACATACAGACACACAGCGGCCAGCAGAGACGCCGCTCGCTCGCGGTGGAGGCGGTGAAGTTAAGTTAGCTCCCAACTACTCGATTTGCCGACAGCTACGCTCATTACTGTAAGTACGTGCAAGTAAGAAGACAATACTTTATCAATACACCTGTGCGTAGGGTAAACATGTAGAAAGGGTTAATTTAATCATCTCTGTCCTCAGTCTGTCATCCTGTATGTTTTATACAAGCACAGCTAACGTTAGAATGTTAGAAACAAGCTAAAAGAAAGCTGTGTGTCTGTCCCATACACTGGTCTCTGTAGGCACACTGTTAAAAACGCAGCTGCTCCTTTGACCAGGTAACGTTACCTGCAGGCAGTGAATAACAGGAAGAGGAGGGACTGATACAGGCTGATGTCTGAGTTTTTCTTCTTTCTAAACACATACTGAGTTTGTTTGCTGTTGTAAACATTAATGTTGTTGTATTTAAAATATTCAATTCTAATCCTATAATTAATTTAAAAACAACCAGGCAGCTAATATGCACACTTCAATATCTGTTTATAACCAAGTCATAATATCTAACAATGAATATTTTCCTCATACAGTGCAGGCCTACCTCATGCCCCTTTGGTCTGGTATCAATATCAATAAAAATGAATGATCCCCATCCTGAAATAATATATTTAGGATATTAATAGTGTGTAGCAACTATGGAATTGTCAAAATCAGGTTTATTGCCAAGTTGATTTTCACATATAAGGAATTTGCCTGGGTATATTGCTGCTTAATAATGACAACAGTAAGTAGAAAATATAAAGAAAGAAGAAAGCAGTGGTATAATTAACTTATAAGGGACCCTGGACAAAAGGTTGCTATTAAGCCCTGATGTATTGCCTCCATGTTGAGACTACATGAAGGACTAAACATGATAGCTTCATTATATTCCAGTGACTGGAGACCAGAGACCAGTACTATGTTGCTGGAAGAATACTACTTGGTCTGCATTGTACCATTGTCCAAATTTGCACTTAGTAGTTATCTTCCTTTTTGTTTCAAGTCTCTTCTGAACTGTGTTGCATGTATATCACATTTACTTCTGGGCCGACAAACCACATAGTATTAAAATAGAGACAAAAACCTGCAGTTGAATGTCGATATATGGTATGTGCTGACTGGCCCATAGTGTTTGGTTACTGGGACTTGAGAGTTTATGTATTGCTCATTTTACCTATTTTCTTGGTGCAGATTGAAATTGTTGTTAATCGTTTTCAAATACAATTGTTACTGAAATGGCCTGTAGAGTGTTTTTGCCCTCTAGTGGTTGATTTTGGGTATAGGCAGTATCGTTCTATTCCATGTGTCTAGCCCAAGCACGAAGCTGCCGGTCAGCGATCTGATGCGAACACCGGAGTCCCTGAAACCTGCATTCTATTGAACGGCCAGCAGGGGGCGACTCTTCTGGTTGCAAAAGGAAGTCCGGCTCCATTAGAAATAATGATAAAATGACTCTACTTCTGACCTGAATTATAACCTCAGCAAGCTAGCTAGCTCCACACACGGCCGTTAGCTCCACCGTCTCGTCCAAATATGGTCATGCCCGGTGCCGCTGGTTGCAAAAACTCAACATGGCGGCGCCCTATCAGCCAAACTCGACGCTTCAAAATGGCAGTCCACAAACCAACAGGTGACGTCACCATGACTACGTCCACTTCTTACATACAGTCTATGGTCTAGCCTGGCTACAGCACATTGGTGGGTCCAAATTCTATTGCATCAGTGATCTGTTAACATTTAAATCACAGATGCATGGAGAAAGTCACCACAGCAGAGACATGCAGGGAGAGACAGACAGGAGGAGGCGGGGCTAGCCGGGTGTGTTTGCAGTAAGAGACCAGGGGCGAGTTCAGCGCTGAAAAAACGGCGCTAAATGGGTTTTCTCAACGGAAACTGTGGTTCCCTGAACACCCCGTTGAGAACGCAAGCGCACTGCATTTCCTTGCCTTTTTAACACCGTTGTGTTTATAAAGCTGTCGCAGCTGATTGGGTAACACCTGTGACACGCCCACCAAACAGAAGAAAACATACGTCAAAGCCCGTTGCACAGCGTTGCAAGGAAAGATGACATTCAATACGAAAAAGTTGCAAACCGGTGCAAAACGTTTTGAGATTGAACTCGCCCCATAGGTGGAGATATGTGCGTTTAAAGTAAGGTGAGCAAATTCCAGTAGTAAGTAAACACTAAAATAAGGTGGAGAATGAAGTAGAAATAAAATGATGAAATAAAAAATAACCATAATGTAAAACTTCAATTAAAAGCCTAGTCCCGATTAGATGCCTTTTCCTTTTATTTATCTAGTGTGGCTACACATTTTGACAAATAAACACAGGTCTCAGTTAGAAGTTTTTTGGCTGTATAAAACCTCTTCAATCCCACCGGCTCGTCCGTTTGAGCTAGTTCTAAGCTGCTTAACCTTTGGCTTTCATCCTTTCTAAGGTAAGCAACTGATATTTTGATATAGGTTTCTCTCTCTCTCTCTCTCTCTCTCTCTCTCTCTCTCTGGGCATGAGGTCGGCCTAGATCATACCAGTCAACCCTGCCGTTGTTCTTTCTCGGGATTCTCCTGTATTTTACCACTCTCTCCCGCTGTCCTGATATGTTTGCTACCTGCCCCTCCAGTATAGCAGGTGGCAGTATGTAGAACATTAGCTGTAAAATCTAGTGACAGGAAGTCATTCACTCAAACGTCACCTACCAATAAAACAAGAAGAAGGTCGAAGAATAAGAACAACAGCATGAGGATTCAACGACAGATGAATGTGAGAGGGATGGAGTACCTGCCAAAAAGGCTATAATTTTATGGCTAAAAGTATCTCACCAAATGGGAGGAGGCTTACCCGTACTTCCTAATCACCCTCTTCTACCAAGTGCCTCACTTAACCAGTAACCTCGCAGAATTACAATTTAAGCATAATGTGTAAGTGATGTCTATATAGCCTCATTCAAGTAATACATACTGTAAATAAACCTGTAAGTTTCACTTTTCACTTTCACATTTCACTTTCAACCAGGTATCACATTCACATCCAACTAATTGTAGTCACTTAGGCTACTTAATGTAGGAATTAGTTGACCCAATTATTGTCGATTAAAGCATGTGGTTGCCTAGTGGTGATTTTAGGATTCACTGTGTGTACCCTTGTCTAAATGTAAAATGACAATTTTCAAATCCCAATGTTGACAAGTATGGCCTGGTCGCGCGTCTCTCTGACCTCGATCAAATTAATGACTCGTAATTGATATGTTATTCTACAGCCTAATTTTTATTAAGTAAGTAATATTCATACTGGTTTAAATAAAGATTTTGCTGAGCAAGAGTTTTGAGGGCCTGTTCCAAACATAGGCCAGGTGAGTCCTGTGATTGAAGCAAATAAAATCCGGGGCTTTTCGTTGAAGCTGTAAGGTATCTGACGTATAGAGTATAGTTGTACTTATGCCTGTGTTATATGTTTCCTATTGAAACTGTTGCACATGTTTATACTGTATATATTTTACATCTACCTCCAACTGTTTATTCTACTTAGTAATCCTATACATATGTATATAACTTATTGCACTGCTTTTTACACTTCTGGTTAAAGGCTAAACTGCATTTAGTTGTCGCAGTACTTGTACTCTGTGCAATGACAATAAAATGTATCGTACTCTAATTTAATCCATACTTTTATTTTCATAATGTCAACCGGAAGTCATCTTTCTTACTCCGTCTACTTTGACAGTCGTACAGAAACGCAGCACTTCACTTGATGATGAATGTTACTGTAGGCAAAGTCAACACATTAAACGACTTCAACTCACAAAAAGAACACTATGATGCGTTCATTTTGGCAGAAATACAGACTTGTTCAGTCATATAATGTAATAAAAATCACTTTCGTTTTCTTCGAGGTAGCAGAAAATTCTCATCTCAGCTATATCCCTCCCCTCCCCCGGTCTGCAAAGTGCTCATACCCAGACTGGCCTGTACTTGCTAACAACATCCCTGACTTAACTTTGTCTTTTAGCACTGTGCGATTGACAAAGGTCACTGAAAATCTGCATCTACATCAGAGAACCACGATAACGACCTACTAAACGCTGCTTACACTCTATCTCAGTTGACTACTTGTTAAGCTTCCTGGGTGTTTGTGCGCGTGATAACTGATAAAAATGATTAGAGCAAGGTATAAGGGTGGTTCAACACTACATACCTGTCAGTAGCAACGTAGTAAACGAGCACCTAGTAGCTAAAATCTTCTTTTAAAGCTTTAGCCGTGAAATTATCAACAGTTTTGCGGCATACTGCACACACTGAAGATATCCACCCCGGCATGTAAGGCTGTATGTGAGTGGACACTCCTTTTGATGGACAGTTGGATTTCACCAATGGGAAGCGACGTTATATTCTAGTGTTTTGAGATTAGTGTAACGTCCTCAAATTTAATGTTCAGGACACGTGTGGGACATTTAGGCCTAAACAATACGAAATAGGGAGAAAATAAACTTGTAGTGTGTGTGTAGTATTCGGTAGTTAGACTGCAATGGCACGGTGGTATTTCATGGTGTATTTCTAATCATCAGCAACAATACTGTATTTCTAATCCCCTAAAAATGCTGCTATAGCCTGTCCACCATAGGGACTTTTAGTGCTGTAATCCTAAAAAATGTGACATTAGTGTAAAGTATGCCAAATAAAATAACAGACTGACATTAAATTATTCAATCTAATTATAATAATAGACACTTTATTAATAAAGCAATGCTTAATGGTAAAATCAAGATAAAACAATTCAGCACAATAAATCAGACCACTATGAGGTTCCCTTGCTTAAGGATCTGAGACTGGCTGATAGGGGAGCACCAACTCAGCAGTATAACCAGACTATGAAGATTATGTCTCTTGGAAGTGGCGATATCTAGCCTATTTTCTGCGCTAAATGAAGTAGTAATAAATGTAAATGTTTTGGCTGTAGCACAATAATACTTTAACAGGTTCAGTGGTTTTTAGAGGATTTTCAGTTATTTTGGTTTTAATGTATTTGACATCAAATTTTAGATTCAGGGTGATCCAAATTACAAATTTAGCCATCTGTCCAGCACAACCTAATAACTAAGATTTTGCATGGTGGCACCATAAGCCTTTTTCATGACATAGTAGGATATGCCCAGGTGTAAATAATAACTTCAGTGATGGCTGAATTCCATTTACAATAACTGCTTCACTTTCAGGGCCTTAAAGGAAAACTTGAATTCTTGCTTTTCCTACTATGACAAGTCAAAATTTCTTCTGATTTCTTTCTTTGAGTTTCCACCTTTAGTCAATAAACATTCTATATATTGATTAGTATTGTGGAATGTAATTATTAGCACTTTTACTGATGGCATTGCAAAAATTCACCAGCAGATGGCAAACACTGAACATGAAGAAGATGTGGCAAACGTGAACATTTGAGGTGAGACAGGAACTGTCAATACTCAACTGCCAGAGAAACATGAAGTTGCATTAATAGGTTTTTAGAAAAGAGGAAATGGGGTTAAAGTGTAACGGCACACAATCCAGTCTATGTGCTCTCTCACGTTTCAGAGGCCTGTTGGTTCAAAGCATAGAGACAGCAAATCAGGCTTTAAACGAAACACAAATGAAGGTGACCATATTCCAAGTAGCATGGTGCTACCATAGTTTAGTATTTTTCTTACCATGGTTACTGTCTATTCCAGGGTGACACAACAAGGTGATTACCTGAGTTAATGCAGGTGCGTTGTGGTCAAGTCACTGATTAGCTGCAGCACATGTCCGTCATAGTATTTGCCTTACCTTCCACCTCTCCCGGCCTCATCTTGATGGTGTGCCCTCATGGATAAATAGGTGGCACACAGGTGCATCTCATAAAACTAGAATATCGTGAAAAAGTTCATTTATTTCTGTAATTTTATTAAAAAAGTGAAACTTTCATATATTCTAGATTCATTACACATAAAGTGAAATATTTCATCTTTATATGTTTTAATCTTGTCTGTATTATTGAGGCTGGTGTATTCTTCTTGACAATACACCATAGATTTTCTTTCAGGTTCAGGTCAGGCGAGTTGGCTGGCCAATCAAGCACAGTAACACCACGGTAAACAAACCAGTTAGTGATTTTGGCCCTGTGGGCAAGTGTCAAGTCCTGCTGGAAAAGTAAATCCCCATAAATTGTCAGCAGGCGGGAGCATGAAGTGCTCTAAAACCTCCTGGTAGATGCTGCATTAACTCTGGACTTGATTAAACACAATGGACCAACACCAGCAGATGACATGGCACCCCAGATCATCACTGACAGTGGAAACTTCACACTGGACTTCAAGCAACTTGGACTCTGTGTCTCTCCACTCGTCCTCCAGACTCTGGGACCTTGATTTCCTAATGAAATGCAAAATTTACTTTCATCTGAAAAGAGGACTTTGGACCACTGAGCAACAGTCTACTTCTTTTTCTCCTTAGCCCAGGTAAGCTTCTGACATTGTCTCTGCTTCAGGAGTGTCTTAACACTGGGAATGTTACACTCCAGCCTCAGTGCAGTCCTTGGGAAGCCGCCCTAAGTTCTTGAATCTGCTTTGCTTGACAATCCTCTCAAGCCTGCGGTCATCCTTGTTGTGTAACTTTTCCTACCACACATTAACTTTCCAGTCAACTTTCCATGAATATGCTTTGAATATGCACTCAGCAATGACCTTCTGTGGCTTACCCTCCTTGTGGAGGGTGTCAATGAGTGTATTCTGAACTGTCAAGTCAGAAGTCTTCCTCATGATTGTTTTTTGTGTACTGAACCAGATTCAGAGATTTTGGTCAACATTTCTGTTTCATTCATATTTATTCTGATATTTTCAGATATGGATTTTTGATTTCCATGAGCTGTAAGAGTATTGTAAAAGTTCACAGCGCTTCACTTTTTCCACATTTTGTTACTTTAAAACTTATGGAGCGGTTTCTGAAGGATGAAGCATTGATGAAAGGGGCTTTTTATCTATTGGTTTGGCTGTTATTGCATTTACATGTGACCAGTTTTGTAATACAGTATTTAATATTAGAAAAGATCATTGCATGAAGAAACATTCTGGCAGCATTTTCTAATAGTGCTGAAGATAAATTTTTAAGCTTTTAGTCATGATGTTTGAATATTCCACATGCCTAGCTTGAGGGTTTTTATCTCCCACAGTAGCAATGGTCTTCTTTGCCTGAAGCTGTGAAGATTGAATTTGACAGTTATTGACTGATTAGATTTTTTTGACATGATTTTTAAAGGGTCATAGGCTCGAATTCCTGAGCGAGCATAATCCAAAACACAACCGCTTTCTAACACAGATCCTGCAATGAACGTGGAAACACCGGCATGTGGCTGTGGCTTTTCTCCAGACATGTTCAGATTCTGTTACTCAGTGTTCCAGGCTCAGAGGCAGATCAACACCGGCTCCGTAACTTTCATTCAGCGCAGCAAGAGGCATATTGGCGCAATACTCACAGGAAAGAAAGGCAGTGTGAGAGCGGCTATAAACAGGCAGAGACAGCTTCACACAACATGCTGGAAACTCAGTTAACTCCCTCTGCAACGTTACACTAATATTTTTTATGAGCTTGAGGTTGAACTAGTCCATGCTCGTTACATTTACTGCATTTTGCCTACGTGATACATTGTTGATACATTGAGTTAGCTCGCCTGCTGCTTTTCAGTAACTAACGTTACTATTTTAGCTGACTGCCCTGCCTGCATAACTAGGCTAGTAAAGAAACCGGTTGTTTTATGGTAGTGCTGAACAATTTGGGGAAAAAATCTAATTGCGATTTTTCTGCCAGATATTGCGATTATGATTCGATTTGCGATTTTTAAAATTTTTTTGTTTAGCTAAAGTTCAACATTCACTGCCAGTCTATTTTTGACGGAAGCTGCGTCAAGAAGCACAGAGCAGATGAACCAGGCAGGAAGTCAGACACAGAACGGCATAGAGAATTTCAAATTTCAAGATCTTCAAAATAAAATACCCTGTGCAGAGTCCCAATCGTATATCAACATTTAACACAGTTAAAACAGACAAAAAGAGAAACAATTTAACAACACAGCCTACTTAGTCATGGTAGAAGCACAAAAATCAAGGACAGCTGAACAAGTCAGAAAACTCAGGCAGGCAAAAACGCTCTTAATCTGAAATGCTCCATGTGGGATATGTAGCATGCGGAGAGTGGAACAAAAATGGCTCACAGAGCGCTGTTCTCTGTAGTTGAAGCACAGAAAATGGCAAATTAACAACATGTCAACAACGTAGGGCAGCTAAACACTCCACTGATGAAACACATATGTGTGAGTTGACACCGGAAAAAACCGTGGCACAGCTGCTGCCTGTATCTGTTTGCTGGTGCCATTATCCAACACGTTTTCCTGAGGGATGAGGCGAATGGCGCTTGTGATTGGTTAGCAAGTCTGTCACACAAGTCTGTATTTGTATTCAATTCAATTTGTATATCGTCAAATCACAAAAACAGTTATCTCATGGCGCTTTTTGTAAAAGAGCAGGTCTAGACCGTACTCTGTGATATTATTTACAGAAACCCAACAACTCCAACCAAGAGCAAGCACTAGGCAACAGAGGCAAGGAAAAACTTCCTTTTAAGAGGCAGAAACCTCGAGCAGAACCATGGCTCAGGGTGGGCTCATCTGCCTCGACCGGTTGGGGGTGAGGGAGAGAGATAGGGTGGTTGGTAGTGTTTGATAATGATCGTAATGTTAATAATTATAATAACAATAGGAATAGTAATAATAATTGTAGCAGAGGGTGTCGAGCAGGAACACATGTCTCGATCAAAGATATCTCCGATATTCCTCACAGTGGTCCTGGAGGCCAGGACGATACCATCCAGAATAACTATATCTTTAGATAATGCGTCACTTAGGTGCTTGGGCCCTAGTACAATAAATTCAGTTTTATCTATTTATGAGTTTAACATTAGAAAACTACAGGTCATCCAGGTTTTAACATCCTGAAGGCACATTTTAAGTTTAGCTAAATGACTAGTTTCACCTGGCTTGATCGATAGATATAATTGGGTATCATCTGCATAACAATGAACATTTATGGAGTGTTTCTGATAATAATGCCTAAAGGAAGCATATATAAAGTGAACAGGATTGGTCCCAGCACAGATCCTTGTGGAACTCCATGACTAACTTTGGCGTGTGTGGAGGATTCATTCAACATTTACAAACTGAGATCGATCTGATAAATAGGACTTAACCCAGCTTAGAGCGGTTCCTTTAATGCAAAATTAAATGTGCCAGTCTCTGTAATAGAATATGATGATCAATGGTATCAAATGCAGCGCTAAGATCTAATAAAACCAGTACAGAGACAAGTCCTTTGTCTGATGCAATTAGGAGGTCATCAGTAATTTTCACCAGTTCTGTCTCTGTGCTATGATGAACTCTAAATCCTGACTGAGAATCCTCAAATAAACTATTGCTATGTAGAAAGTCATACAGCTTTGTGAACAATCTCCAGTTCTTCTTTCAGGAACACATTAGAGTGTGTCCTTGTCACGATTCTGTCTGTCTGCCCTGTGTTAGTTTATGTACTTAAACAATCCTGTTTATCAATCTGTCTGCCTGCGGGTCATGATTCTACCTCACTGCCCTGTTTTAGTGGGCCTCTGTGTATTTTGTTGTATTTTGTTGTAGATTTGGCCTGTTTTGTGACCTTTCTGTGTTCAGTGCATACATTAGGATTAGGGCTGAATCAGACTTGTGAATGATTGCCTATAGTCGAATCTGTGTGTGTCCATGTCCGGGGAAGGGGTTACACATGGTACCTCCACTTTAATCTTCAGATGTTGCAAAGCTGCAGTCTCTATTCATTAGACATTTCCAGCTAAACAGAGGCTTATTGTCAGATTTCTGTGGGTGAGCGCAGAGGAAGTGAGCCCAAACGCAAGACACTGGAGCAGAGACTCAGTTCAGGGTTTTTAATCCAAATGTCAACAGGTAAACAGGCTTACAGGCAGTTGACTGGAAGATCCACACAGGCAGACAGAACACTCTACCAGACGAACATGACTGAGTGTAACAGACTACAAACACAAAGACAAAGACATAAACACCAGGTATATATACACAGGGTTAACGAACTGGGCGGGGGTACACAGGTGAGGGACAACGAGACACAGGCAGGCAGAGAGAGAGCATGGGGAAACAGAGAGACTGGCATGCAGAGTGATAACTAGGGGAACAGACATGACACAGGTTACTGAACACATAACAGATCAGAAACTAATAAAGACACAAGCAGACAGATCCCGAAGAACTACAACCAACAATGAACCAACTGGGAAACAGGACAACACTAAACACAGACATAAACTTGGTTACTAGACACTAGACAATAGACAAGACAGAACCACAATACCCAACAGACCAAAATAACAGATAATGAACTGACCAAAACTCAAGAGTGCAAAACATGGCATGGCTGACAGGCAGAGTGTGACACTTATTGTTGACCATTTTCTCTGCTCTGCTCGCCTGCCATTCACCTGTCTTGTGCAGAGTTATGCACGTCTGCGAACTTGCTGACAATTGCATGAATGTTGCAGTTCATTTTGGGTCTATTTTAAGTATTGTTTAAGAACAATATATTCTTTTTGTGGTTGATCAATGGTGATAAATGATTCGAATGTCCCTCAAAGTTCACGCACAACTCATCATCAGCGCTCCTATCGCTCTATCTCTCTCGCTCTTCTACCAGACACACACGTTACACCACACATGCCCCCTTTCTTCTGCCTGATTCGACTGTCAGTCTCACAGTCAAAGCTTCGCGGTGAAACAAGGATCATGCCATTTTGGCGATATGGGGGCGCTCAACGTCTGATTTTACATAGAACTACCAGTTTTCTCTTAGTCACTGTGTATAAATGTCTGGTGTTTCTGTTCATTCCCTCGGTCATTGTCTCATGTCAGTCCTGTCCTGTCGGATGTTGCATGTCTGTCCTGTCCTGTCCTGTCGGATGTCGTGTTGCTACCCGTTACCTGCTACCTTTTGGATGTACCAGTTCCTGTACTCGTGAGTTCTGTTTATGCCTGTTGTCGTGCTTGGGATAAATAAAACCTTGAACTCCATCTCAGCTCACAAGTGTCTTGCGTTTGGGCTCACTCCTGCTGCACTCACTCAACAAACCCTGACAAAATCAGGTAAAAACATAAAATAAAAAGTGTGCTACATGTTTCAGCGTCGTCAAGGTAACGTGATAATGTGGCAAAGTGCTGTCCTGTTCCTGTTTACAGCATTTTGAGCCCTCACAGCCTCATGCACTCAATCACTTTCCAAGTTACGTCAGTAAAGTCTGTGAGAGTTCAGAGCTTAGGGCTTAGGGGGGACATTGGGATTGGGCCTGTATGTGTGCACGCACTTACACACTTTCCTTCAACACAGAGTGGTTACATGTTACAAAACACTGTAGCTCAAAGCCAAGTCACAAGCTTTGACGCATTTCAACCTGTTCACGCTCACACTCCACATACACACACGCTATATCTCATGCAGAGAAACCTAAAATAAGTACATATGTTTCCTCACTTGCGTTTGCTTGCTGCCCGTCGATTCTTTTTGGTAACATGAAGACACACCTAGTGCCAAAAGTGGCACGAGTCAATTTTTTCCCCAGTTAATCAACTTCAGTTTCATTTTCATATTTTTAATGCGAATATAAACATATATATTTGTAATGCAATTTGTTTCCTTCTCCCTTTTGTAACAACTATAGGCCAAGCCTACAACAATAACATCCCTACCAGTTAGTTAATCAAGTTTCGTTTACTTTTCACATTGTTTACCAGTACTTTTTTTATTAGTATACTACAATGTCCCTCCACCTATTATTTAATGATAGCCCGATAGCAGACTCTTTGTGCAGTTTCCGTAGGCTACTCATCCTTAGCATTGGAACTATTTAATTCAGTAATAATAGAAGCCACTTCTGGTTCAGTTTTTTTTTTTTTAGGATAACATGCACTTTCATGTGGGGTGAATAAACTGTTCATTTCTATCTATCTATCTAAAAACACTGGTATGAAATATTTTTATTTTATTCTAAATCTAAATTTTCCTTTGACTAGAATGAGTAAGATGTACATTCAAGCATACTGAATGCTAATTTTGAAATAAATGGCTAAAGAATTTTCAGGGTGGCCTAGGACAGTAGTGTAAATCTGCTAACCAAATTACAAGCTCTGATTTTAATCCTGTCCTTGGAAGTGTTAAGGATAGGCCATGTAGACCACAGCACACCAGAGTCAGTTACTTGAATAGAAAAATATTTATTTACAAAAATACTTAAATGTGAGTGGAGCGGAGTCTGTGGATCTTGGGAAGGTCCAAGTGGTTCTGGGAGTTAGAGGAGTATACAGAGCCAGGCACAGGGACAGGTAGTGAAGACAGGCGGAGGGAGTCGAGAGATCCAGGAATAGAGTTCCAGTCCAGTAATCAAGCCCACTTGGGACAAAAAATAAATAAAATATAATGACACATAACTCAGCAGCCTCTATGGACATAACGTTAACAGAGGCGAATAGACCGAAGACATTGCTGAGGGAGGAAGCTAAGAAGACAGTGACCAAGCAAAAGGCTGCAGGACGTTAGTGAGAGCTTCGTGAAACAAAAGGCTGCGAGACAGAAGCCGAGCTGGCCTTCTTTCTGCCGGACTAGTAAGTGTAGGCGAAAAACTATGGCTACCATGATGCTCTGCTCTTTGTGATTGTTGTTGTGTTAGGTTCTTTTACAGACACAAATGACTGCTTTGAGTAGTGATGGCAGTGCGACGCTGAAGCTTTGATACGTGCTTCAAACCCTAAACTACAATCCTATAGAACTACTGCTTCAAAGCTTTCTTTGGTGCAAAAGCAGCAAGTGCCTGAATGAATCATCTGACTGGTTTGCGGTGCAATCAGGTGATTAACTGGAACTGCCTCGTATCGATTCTGACAGGTGATAGGTTAAGACAGTTTTGAGTTTGAGCGCCGTAAGTCTTTATAACCACTCTAAACAATGCACGATTTGTGGAGTTTTCATAGTTCTGTCGAGTTGTTGGTATTGCGTTTGTATTGGATTATTATGGAACCAGCCAGGAAGAGAGGTCGTTCTGGCATGTAGGAACACTTCAATCTGATCGCTTCTGATAAGGTGGCTGTTTAATGTATATGTTAAGTAGGAAAAATAAATACAGTTTATACAACAGTAACTGTCAGTACAATAGCCTTCTGTAGCTATGGTCTATATTAAAGAATTAGTATAGCCATTAACCTATATCTTTATAGACTCAAATTGCATTTTTATTTACAAATTGCTTTCTTTACAGGTCCGGTGCTTGAGGCTCTTGTGAATATGGTGGTGAAAGACCCATCGTGGATGACTGTGGCTTCAAGGAGTTTGTGGCATTGCTTGATCCCACATACACTCTTCCATCCAGACGGGCTCTAAAGAACACGGTGGTCCAGAAACACGAGGAGGAGAAGACCAAGGCCAACGCTGTCATGCAGAGGGTGGAGGCTGTGAGCCCGACTGCTGATATGTGGACCTCCGTTAATATGGACACATATGTAGTGACGTGCCATTATGTGGATGACTCTGTGAAGCTGGCCACAGTCCTTTTGGGAGTGCTGCCTTTCCCTGAAGCTCACACAGATGTCAACATCACTGCTGCATGAGGTCTCTCATGGAGGAACGGGGCATTGAAGGCAAAGTGACCTCAATTGTGACAGATGCAGGAGCTAATATGGTTGCCGTCAGAAGTTTAAATCTCATTTAGTGGTGAAGAAGAGTCTTGATGCAACTCCTGGCCTAGAAAACCTATGCACAAGGGCACGGAAAGTAGTCACATTCTTCAAAACCAGCACAACGGCAAAAGAGAAGCTCAGAGAAGTACAGGAGCAGATGAATCGTCCAGTGAAGAAGCTTATTCAGGAGGTGGACACACGCTGGAACAGCACCTTCCTCATGCTACAACGCCTTTTATGAAGAAAGACAGTCAGTGGGGGCAGCTCATGGCACGCTGAAAACAGATGTGAGGCCATTGTCTTCAGAGGACTATGCAACAGCTGCTGCATGCCTGCAAATGCTTGCCCCGTGTTACCAGGCAGCAGTAGAACTGTCTGAGGAGAAGAGAGTCTCAGGGTTAAAGGTTATCCCAATGACAAAAATGTTAATGCAATACCTGTATGAAACAATGGGAAAAATAAGCCCCAACACAGCTAAACTACTGGGACAGAACTTGGTTTATAACGATGCAAAACAAGTTTGAGACTACAGAGAACCAAACAGCACTGACCCTTTCGACACTGTTGGATCCTAGATTCAAAACCATTGGATTCTACAATCAACTACAGACACAGGCAGCAGTAAGACGACTGACAGCACAATGCTCACAACTGATAAGATGCACACCACCTGCTACACTTAACAGAAGAACAGCCCTCCACATCAGCTCAACCAGCACCAGCAAATGTTGAAAATCCATCATCCACAAGTTTTAATAGTTAATTGATAAAATTTAAACCTTTCAGTACTGATGATTATCATCATGTTTATCTTTCAGATGTTAACCTTTGGGAAACTAGGACAGAGATGCTTCTGAAGCAAGGAATGCCTCAACGGATGCTCCAGTGGAGGTGCAGCGGTACATGACTGATCCACCGCTGGAAAGATCAGAAGACCCACTGGCGTACTGGCGAAACCATCAAAATGTGTACCCTCATCTGTTTAATCTTGCAAAACATTTTTTATGCTCGCCAGCATCATCTGTTCCCTGTGAGCGAGTGTTTTCCAAGGGTGGAGAGGTTGTGAGCAAAAAAAGAAATTCAAAAACTGTTGAAAAATAATGTACCTCAAGTGTTGAGTGTTCCCCATCCCAAATATCACCCCCTGCCAGTTACACAAGCACACACAACCTATGCCATATTTTCCCAGCACTCTCTCCTCAATAACACAATACATACATTTATAATTTTTTTATAATTAAATTTGTAAATAGAACATTATGTTTAGTCTTAGTGTGTGATTGTGTAGGAGTACCTCATTAGGTGCATCCTGAACCTGAGGATGTAGTCACTGAACCTTCCACAGGCCCAGGTCAGAGCTAGTGCCTCTTTTTCCAGTTGAGCATATGCTGCTTGGTGTCTGTCAGTGACCTGGAGGCATAAGCAACTGGTGACCAGATTTCTCCATACTTTTGCAGCATGACTGTGCCTAGCCCCATAGGATGAGGCGTCTGCTGATACTCTGAGTTGCTTGGCAGGGTCATATAGCTGGAGGACTGGTGCAGAGAAGAGCTTACGCTTCAGGCTGCAAAATATCTTAGACAGCATGTCTCTAAGTGGTTTGTCTTTTTCAGCCAGGTTTGGTATGAACTTCCCTAACTTGACTGTTCCTAGGAAGCTCCTGAGCTCTCTTACACTTCCCTCCAAAAGTATTGGAACGGTAAGGCAAATTACTTTGTTTTGTTGTTCACTGAAGACATTTGGGTTTAAGATCAAAAGATGAGTATGAGACAAGAATTTCAGCTTTTATTTCCTGGTATTCACATCTAGACTACCCTTTGTTTGAACCCACCCATTTTTCAAGTGAGCAAAACTATTGGAACATGTGACTGACAGATGTTTCATGTTACCCAGGTGTTGCCTTTTAGGTTGATTGTCCACACATTAAATAGCTCTGCATGACTAGTCTAAGTTTTCATCCTTGGTTCAATCCAATAAAGACTGCATTTCCTGTTAAAGAGGATAAACCAACATGAAGACCAGAGAGCTGTCTATGGGAGAAAAACAAGCCTTTGTCAAGCTGAGAAAAGAAGGAAAATCGAGCAGAGCCATTGAACAAACATTGGGCATAGCAAGAACAACAATGTGGAATGTCCTGAAAAAGAAACTACTGGTGTACTGAGCAACAGACGTCCAACAGGTCGGCCAAGGACAACAACAGTAGTTGATGACAGAAATATGGTGAGAGCTGTGAAGAAAACCCCCAAAACATCAGGAAGTGACATCAGCAATGACCTCCACAGTGCAGGGTGAAGGTATCACAATCCACTGTTGGAAGAAGACTCAGAGAGCAGAAATATAGAGGCCACACCACAAGATGCAAACCACTCACCAGCAGCAAGAATCGGAAGGCCAGATTGAAATTTGCAAAGAAGTACAGATATGAGCCGCAAAAGTTCTGGAACACAATCTGATGGACTGATGAGACCAAGATTAATCTCTAGCAAAGTGATGGAAAGGCCAAAGTGTGGAGAAAGAAAGGAACTGCTTATGATCCGAAGCATACAAGCTCATCTGTGAAGCACGCTGGAGGTAATGTCATCGCTTGGGCGTGCATGGCTGCTTCTGGAACAGGCTCATTAATATTTATTGATGATGGAACTGATGATGGTAGCAGCAGAATGAA
>NC_060172.1:34465709-34467676 GCF_021292245.1 Micropterus dolomieu
TTGTGCATCCAGCTCCACTGCGACCAATTCCTGCAGTTGGTGAGCCATTTGAACATGTTCTTGTGGACTGTGTGGGTCCGTTGCCAAGAACAAAAGCTAGAAACCAATTCTTACTGTCATGTGCATGTCCACTCGTTTTCCAGAGGCAATCCCTCTGAAGAAAATAACAGCACCAGCCGTCACAAAGCATTGACTAAGTTCTTTACTACATTCGGCTTGCCCAAGATTGTTCAGACTGATCAAGGAACCAACTTCATTCAAGCAGTCCCTGCAGTCACTGGTAGTGTCACATTCTGTATCCAGTGCTTACCATCCAGATTCACAGGGAGCATTAGAGCGCTGGCATCAAACCCTGAAGTCGATGCTGAAAAAGTACTGTTATGACACAGGGAAAGACTGGGACAAAGGGGTGCCATTTGTATTGTTTGCCATATGGGATGCCAAACAAGAGTCCCTGAGGAGCTGAAGGAGCAGTTAGTGGCTGGCTCCTCCTCTAAGTCTAATGTGTTAGACTTTGTTTCACTGCGTAGGGAACGTTTGCATTGCACCACTTCCATGGCTAAGGAAGCCTTCTCCTCTTCTCAGGTTCACATGAAACAGCAGTACGACAGAAACGCTGTTGAGCGCAGGTTTCAGCCTGGTGACAAAGTGTTGGTATTACTGCCTGTGCTCGGTTCTTCTCTTTCTGCTTGTTTCTCATTCCCATATGTAGTGGAGAGCAAAGTCTCAGAAACCGACTGTCATCCACACACCTGAGCGCAGGAGGAAAAAGCGCTTGTGTCACATTAACACGTTGAAAGCTTATCATTGAAGGGAGAATGATCAAGGGGAGCAGAAACGCAGCGTGGAAGCGGCTGTTCCCGACACCATTTCTGCGTCCATGGTTTGTGGTGTCCATGGCTGCTGAAGGCCCTGATGGTCCAGGGATTTCAGCTTAACATCAAGCACAAGAAGGGGTCGGAAAATGTGTTTGCCGACGCCCTGTCTCGTGGGTGAGATGTATCTTGTAGTACACAAGTGATACATCATTGCTAAATATAACTGTGTTAGAGCAGTTATTATTTTATCTAACTGTCACTAAAGAGTGACACAATCTCGTTATAATATTCAATCCAGCTCACTAACCTTTTCGTTATCATCCAATACATTTAGCTGTGCTGACATAGCTGAGTTTCAGTGAAAGATACACAGATTTTTAAAGGTTCATTGTAATGTTGGAACATTTGAACTTAACACTTGTATCCATTTGATTTGTCACAAAATTTGTTTTACAAGAAGAAATCTTTTTTTAGGGGAGTACAACAAAATAAATTTAGAATAAATGTATTTCCTTTATTCAAAATATATTGTTCTTCTGAGCGGAAATTTGACTTATTAATACTTACCATTATTATGGGGAACTATAGTGCAGTTCTTAATGTAAGCTTAGTAGTTTCACAGTGGAGGCACTATTATTGTTCACTACTAAAAGCTAAGGATCCTGTTAAATACACAGTTAAAATTGTTTTAATTGACTCTACTAGCCAGAGTATATACTGGTGTCAAGAGGGGATTACATAAGTAACATTGCCATGGCTTGTGTCATACAGCTGTCTTTATTTACGACAGCCTGAATTACACGTGTAGAGGCGCCAAATCACAAAAAACCCCACATCTTACATAATGTACACTGGTGAGATACCTTATAACATGTTTGCTTGTTTTTTTTTCATCATTTTAATTTTACTTCATTGTACACCTTATTTTAATGTTTACTCACTACTTGAATCTGACATGACTTTCTGCATCATAAGTAGCCTATGTTTAAAGCTACTTTATTATAGCTGCGTTTAATAAACTAATTCCGTTTTCACAGCAGCAGTGCCCTGCATGTTGATCGAAACCATAAACTGTATAAAAACCCCAACGTGGTCTTGAATGACATCTGCACTGGTGCATTCATTGTCGCTTTGTTATGTAAAATGTCC
>NC_060172.1:34467776-34471645 GCF_021292245.1 Micropterus dolomieu
TTTCAGCTTAACATCAAGCACAAGAAGGGGTCGGAAAATGTGTTTGCCGACGCCCTGTCTCGTGGGTGAGATGTATCTTGTAGTACACAAGTGATACATCATTGCTAAATATAACTGTGTTAGAGCAGTTATTATTTTATCTAACTGTCACTAAAGAGTGACACAATCTCGTTATAATATTCAATCCAGCTCACTAACCTTTTCGTTATCATCCAATACATTTAGCTGTGCTGACATAGCTGAGTTTCAGTGAAAGATACACAGATTTTTAAAGGTTCATTGTAATGTTGGAACATTTGAACTTAACACTTGTATCCATTTGATTTGTCACAAAATTTGTTTTACAAGAAGAAATCTTTTTTTAGGGGAGTACAACAAAATAAATTTAGAATAAATGTATTTCCTTTATTCAAAATATATTGTTCTTCTGAGCGGAAATTTGACTTATTAATACTTACCATTATTATGGGGAACTATAGTGCAGTTCTTAATGTAAGCTTAGTAGTTTCACAGTGGAGGCACTATTATTGTTCACTACTAAAAGCTAAGGATCCTGTTAAATACACAGTTAAAATTGTTTTAATTGACTCTACTAGCCAGAGTATATACTGGTGTCAAGAGGGGATTACATAAGTAACATTGCCATGGCTTGTGTCATACAGCTGTCTTTATTTACGACAGCCTGAATTACACGTGTAGAGGCGCCAAATCACAAAAAACCCCACATCTTACATAATGTACACTGGTGAGATACCTTATAACATGTTTGCTTGTTTTTTTTTCATCATTTTAATTTTACTTCATTGTACACCTTATTTTAATGTTTACTCACTACTTGAATCTGACATGACTTTCTGCATCATAAGTAGCCTATGTTTAAAGCTACTTTATTATAGCTGCGTTTAATAAACTAATTCCGTTTTCACAGCAGCAGTGCCCTGCATGTTGATCGAAACCATAAACTGTATAAAAACCCCAACGTGGTCTTGAATGACATCTGCACTGGTGCATTCATTGTCGCTTTGTTATGTAAAATGTCCGCATCTTGTTAGTGATACGTTATCTGGTATTACCTATGTGTTTAAGTGCAAAATGCTAAAATGGGTCGCCAAATATACTTAGGCAGCTGCTAATTTACGTGGGCGGCCTGCCCAAGTAAAGTATATGTCGAAAACACTATATATACAGTTAGGGCAAGCTGCAGGCATACATTTTGAAAATATTATACCCTAAAAATTTATTTATTGTCTTCAAAGTGCGTGCGACTATTTTGGTCCACTCATGATTGAGTGATCATGCCTGCAAGATAGACTAGTTTAATTACCCCAAAATAGAAATATTGAAGAGCCAACTGACTGGTACACAGGAATGGTTGTGATCCCCAAACCAAACAAAAACACCAATATGTGTGGACCTCACCCAACATAATGACAGTGTCTGCAGAGACACATATTACCTGCAGTGGATGAGACGAAAGGGCAAAAGTCTTCTCAAAATTAGACATAACATCTGACGTCTGGCAGGATCCCCTGCATGAAGAATTGCAGCCCCTAACGACTTTTATTACTCCCTTTGGAAGATACTGCTTCCAGCGGTAACCTTTTTGTATCTCTAGATGATAACCTAGTCTATGGTAAGGACAGAACACAATAAAAGGCTGCAGGAAGTACTTCAAAAGTGTGAAAAAGCGGTCCTCACTCTCAATGAAAAATGTGCCAAAATCAGCGCCATCGCCAATATGCCAGAACCTCGTAATGTGGAAGAGGTCCGTCGGTTCATGGGAATGGTGATTTATGCAGGCAAGTTCTCACCCAGCCTACCAGCCCTCACAAAACCCCTGCGTGACGTCTTCAAAAGCGACAGCACCTGCACATGGAATGCGCAACAGAGAACAGCCTTTGAAAAAATTTAAAAAGAGCTCACCCCCAGTCCCAGCACAATACAGTCCTAAGAAAGAGACAATGGTATCGGCAGATGCTTAGTCATATGGACTCAGGGCAGTCCTCACGCAGTGGCAAACAGATGGCAGGTGGAGACCGGCAGTGCACATATCAGAGCCTGACACCCACGGAGGTCCGATATGCACAAATCGAAAAAGAAGCTCTAGCATCAACATGGGTCTGTGAGTGACTCATATCTGCTAGGCTTGTAATTCACACTTAGAAGTGACCATAAACCCTTAATCTCACTGCTGGGTTCTCGATGATCTACCCTTGAGAATTCTTAGATTTAGGCTAAGAATGTTGAGATTCAACTACAAGATCATACATGTACCAAGCAAACAACTTGTCATGGCATATGCTCTCTCAAGAGCCCCCAAGGGCTAGAGGATAGGGAGGCCAACAGCAGTTAAGAAAACGAGTGCTGTGCAAGGGTGTCACTTTGTGTTGAAAAGTGGTGAGGACATAGGCGATCAGATTAGGGGTGTGAAGAGACACTTAGCGAGACATCACTAGAATGAGACGAAAAGATTCCTAAACAGTGTTTTAAAGATATACGAGTGGTCCGGGGGGACCTCCCCCAGGAAATTTTGATCATTAAACACTTCATTTCCTGCATTCTGGTGAACGTTTCTGCACCAATTTATGGTGGAAATTTTTTTACTTATGTAAAAGGAAACACAAAATTCCGGTAGCACGTTACATATCAAAATACATAAAGTATAACAGAATAAGTGCAGCTTTCAGGTATTGTATTATTGCAACACATATGTAGGCATGATTTAGTCTTTCCTCATCTTTTGTGATGTTCAAAGGGAAAGAACAGAAAACTTGACCAAAAAGAAACTGTCAAGAAGTTGTTAAAGTTACTAATTCATTTGTTATTTAACTGCAAGCTACATTTCAGAAAGTTTGTGTTTGTTATCTTTCAGTGGTGGCACGGCCATTACATCGTGGTGGTAGATTACTACTCCCGGTATATTGAAATAGCAAACCTCCCAAACCTGACAACAACTGAAGGTGATCTTTGCAAGAGTTGGGGTACCTGAAATATTGGCAAATGACAATGGTACACAGTTTGCTTCAAACAACTTTGACAATTTTGCCAAGGACTACGTATTTAGTCACACAATCCACCTACACCCACTGAGCAAGCGACGTCTGTGGACATACAAAACAGGTTGATATCACGTCCGTCCGTCCAGGCCATAATCTGAACGTCCACTGACAGCCAGAACTAGTTGAGAAAAGACGTTCATACTGTCTATAATCTGGACGTCCGGTGACATCCAGAAACAGTCCATAAATGACGTGAATAAAGATGTCCAATCTGGCCATAATCTAAACGTCCACTGACAGCCAGAACTAGTTGAGAAAAGACGTTCATACTGTCTATAATCTGGACGTCCGGTGACATCCAGAAACAGTCCATAAATGACAGAAAATATGTTTAGGCCACAAAAATGTCAACAAATCAAAAAAAGATGTTCACAATGCGGCTATAGCCAGAAATGACAGAAAAAAAAAAGAAAAAGAAAAAAGAGACAGCATGGCTAAAGGCTATTTTTTTTATTATTATTTAAATGATTGTAAGAAAACTACAACAAAACAAAAAAACATTAAAAACCATCATCACAACATTACCACATTAGAGTCCCTCAGTCCAGACTAATTTAAGTCTTTCAATCCAGATTAAGTGCAAGTCTTACACAGCCACTGTTCTTATAGCTTTTCAGTTTTTAGATAACTCAATAGACTCATTTTCATTAAATGTTTAAATCTTATTGCATTTAAAAAATTTACATTTGTGAATGTGAAATTTAAATAACAGAAAAGCAAGGTTTATAAAATAAATATCACTTATTCACATGAAAACTAAAATTATTTCTATATGTAAATCCAAAGTCAGGATTCACATAACATTTGATA
>NC_060172.1:34471745-34487708 GCF_021292245.1 Micropterus dolomieu
TCTTTGCATTGGCTTCCAGTAAAATCCAGAATAGAATTTTAAATCATTCTTCTTACCTACAAAGCTCTTAATGGTCAGGCACCATCTTATCTTAAAGAGCTCATAGTACCTTACTACCCCACCAGAGCACTGCGCTCCCAGAATGCAGGGTTACTTGTGGTTCCTAGAGTCTCCAAAAGTAGACTAGGAGCCAGAGCGTTCAGCTATCAAGCTCCTCTCCTGTGGAACCAGGTTCCAGTTTGGGTTCAGGAGGCAGACACCATCTCCACATTTAAGAGTAGGCTTAAGACTTTCCTCTTTGATAAAGCTTATAGTTAGGGCTGGCTCAGGTAGTCCTGAACCATCCCTTAGTTATGCTGCTATAGGCCTAGACTGCCGGGGCATTTCCCATGATGCACTGAGCTCCTCTCTCCTCTACTTTCACGCCCTCTGTATGCAACCTCATCCCATTATTGCATGTTACTAACACAACTTACATTTTTTGGAGTTGTCTGCTTGTACTTTTCAAACAACCTTATTTACATTTATTCATTTAGCTGACGCTTTTATCCAAAGACTTACAATTGCTATACATGTCAGAGGTCGCACGCCTCTGGAGCATCTAGGGGTTAAGTCTTGCTCAGGGACAATGGTGGATGTCTCACAGTGGGAATTGAACCCCAGGTCTCCCACACCAAAGGCAAGCATCTTATCTATGCACCATCACCACCCCCAAACTTCTCCCCTTTCTGGTAGTCTTGTGCTTTCTCGTCCCTCTCCTCTCTCCTCCTATCACTTCCTGCAGGTGTTTCTGGCTCTGGAGCTGTGGAGTCTGGATCCATGATTGCGGGTCACCTGCTGCCCCCGTGTTCCTGCTCGACACCCTCTGCTACAACAACTATTGTTACTAGTCCTATTGTTATTATTGTTATTATTATCATTAACACTACTATAAATATCGGTACCATTTTTCATTTAGTCTATAGCAACATCACCTTTACTGTCTGTACTTCTGTGTGTATATTGTGTAGGCTTCCTCCCTCCCCTCTCTCTCTCTCTCTCTCCTTCACCCCAACCGGTCGAGGCAGATGGCCGCCCACCCTGAGCCATGGTTCTGCTCGAGGTTTCTTGAATTGAATAGCTTTAGCTTAGTATAAAACATGTAGTTGGATTAATTTCATGTAGCCTACTTATTCTCCAGCCTGTGGTTTGTCTTTACCGGTTACATTAGCGAGACAATCAGCTGATCAGTAATTGGCAATAAAACGGTAACGTTAGCTTACAGCATGGAAGCGATCAGCCAGCTAAATTTTTAACCCTGGTAGAAAAAATATGTAGTTGGATTGTAATTTCATGTAGTTCTTCTAGAACTCTGTTTTGGCTTTGCAACATGGTCAGAAATGTGCCATTACCTTTGTGAATCAAACAGCTGATGAATATCGTTGGCAATAAAACAGTAACAGCATGGAAGTTCAGATCAGCAGCTAAACTTCACATTTTACTGCCCCAGTGGAAAACATCAAGTGACCTATAATGAATATTTTCAGAATTTGCATTAAAAAATTTTTTTCCCTGTAGAGCTGACTTGGGCATCTCACAGTACAGACATTGCAATTTGTTGCCCTGCAACATCGGCAGTCCTAATAGCTGTGATAGCTGTGCCTTCTTGAGGCACAGGCCAGATACTTTTCCAGTTTGTGGTGTAAGCCGTCTGATTCTTTGTCCAGGGCACTATCTAAAAAGCGCTGGGAGGTGTCACATCGGCCCCTCTGAACGGGCACTGTACTAGTATTAATAAAATGAGGATGCTGATCATCATTTATAACCAAATACCTACAAAACTAGTGACATTCTGGTCAGCCTCAGCTGCAGGCCTACTTTGTGTTTAGTGGTACTTAGCAAATGTTAGCACGCTAACTCAGTAAATTCACATAATGAACATGGTGAACTTTACTGACACCAACATATTAGCATGCCGATGTCAGCATTTAAAAAAGCCCTGCTGCACCAGCCTCATAGAGCCGCTGGCACGGCTGTATACTCTTAGTTTTGCTAAATGCATAATGACCTTTGTGAATGGGATAAATATCCATTTAAAACTAGGATCAGAAGTATGCAAAATGTGTGCTCTAGAAAATGACACACTTCAGCGATGCTTTCTACGATGACATCTGCTTCCTTCCGGCCCTCCTATTCAGTCAGGTGCATACCTCTCTCATGTATCATTCTGTGCACCGTCTGGGGGCCTGTAATCAGCTTGGGTGGAAACACACCTGAGACAGAACCCCCCTGCACTCTAATGCAGTATCTGACTGATAGTTGTCAGAAATGTAAAATACATACAGTATATCAAACAAGCACATTTGCACATAAACATACAACCTAAACAGAGCTAAATACATTTTAATTAATAAGAAACCCACCCAAGTTCATTTTAAAAGTATCACCCTTTTTAATTTCCTTTTGAAGAGATAGCTGCTATGTGTGTGTGTGTGTGTGTGTGTGTGTGAGTGTGTGTGTGTAGTACTTCATTAAAGCAACCAGATTTGCATACAGTAACATAATGCAAACACAATTTCCCAATTTTCACATTCCCCATGTTCGTAAGCTTAAATAAATGTAGGAAGAAAAAAAGAAAATATATTTATGTATAAAACTAAAACAACCATGTTGGCAAGTAAATGTATGCTTGTAAATGTGTCTGCATGTCCATCATTCCAGGGAACAAAAAGAGATATGGCATAAAGTATATGCCTCATGTTAAGTGCATAGTATATTGATATTGAACAGACATGAAGGTTTACAAACACTGCTGAGCAAAAGCAGAAAACCCAAACAGACAAGATTTGCATGTACGTAGAGATGCTCTCTCTGGTGCAGTCAACCTTTCAGGAAGAATGAAAACTGAAGACATTAAAACTTGCCAAACAATTTGTTTTTTCATTGATCATTTGTAAACATGTCTTGTGTAAATCTTTTGAAATGGTTAAAGCAAGTGCTTGCTTTCAAAAACTTCTTCCAAAACACCCACTGTACAAAATTATGAAATGCGTTTACAATTTGAAATCTCGTCACTAACACACCTGGTGCCGGCAGGGTTAACAACACGTCAGGACGTGGCATACCAGCTGTACCATGACCCTTCAGGGTGCACACACCCACCTGGATGGAAAAAAAGAAATCTTCAAAGTAACACATAAGTTGGTACATCAATATCAAAAATGAATTTATACAGCAGAATGGGGGTAAGAACTGGTGAGTTTCACTTACTGCGTTCTCAAACAGAAACGAAAGGTCAATATTCTGATGACAAAACTGATTTGTACTCTTTTACACAAAATATTCTGAAAATGTTTTTGTCTAGTTATTTATTCCCCCTTTCATTCAGTTACACAAAGGTGTGTTTAGCTTTTGAAAATAAAATATTTCAATGACCAATAAGGAACATTCCAGCAAACAAATCACATGAAAATAATTGAGCTGCTATAGAAACAGAACAAATTTAGGTGTTGTCTTGGACAAACATGACACAGCCCATCCCATTTCTCCTACAAATGTGTGTAGGACAAAATTTCCTTCATCCTTTACAATCCCAACTAAATGCCATTACTCGATGCAGGCCAGTAATTTAACAGAATGTTCAGGTGAACCTCACCAACTCATAAAGCTGAATATATCATGTGACATCATCCTGTATTTATCAGTCATAGTAAATACATTACTTGAAGTGGACCAATGGAAAAGCCACTGTAGGGTGGAAATAATGGATGCATCATCTGCACTGTGTAAATTAAGATGTCACAGCTCATACTGAAAACCAGGCTATGATGGACCTGTTCCAGTTCACTACTGTGATTTCCACTTTGTCTGCAGTTTGCTGGTGAACTGCATATTTAAGCCTTATAAAGTTGATGATGAGCACATTGGTGCTTTTATGCGGTCAATAATAAATAATAAGTTCGAGTTCTAAACTGTGAATTTGGGTTTACTAATTAAACTACTGAAAAGCAAATACGCTAAATGTGTTAGCCAAAACATATTGCTACGACACCACCTCTTACAAGTGTTTTTATTTAAGTTTAAAATAGACACAAGTCTGATTGAATGATTCAAATCTGCAGTTTGATCATGTCTTAAAACACAGCAAGTACCTCAATGCTTCAGTTGTGTTGAATATTGCACATCCACAGGAAACAGAAGACTGTTGCAACATGCATAGGTCCAACATCCTTTACATTTTCACACAGAAATCCCCACTGGCCTGTAAAACATCATGTGTTACAATGTTCACAATGACTTTGGAAGTACTGTATTAGATTTAGCATTAGTATAAAGCCAGTATATGAAGATATATTTTCTTTTACACGTCATCATATTGCTGGCCAAAAAACAACGGTCAAAATAGTGAGTGTCTCATTGACCATTTTAAAATGTTTTTCTTGTTGTCAGAGAAATGCTCATTTTTAAGATAAAATTCCATAATATAAAATATCTCTTCTGCCTTTAACTTTTCCAGTACAAGGTGTCAACACCCTCAGCATAATGACATATACCTTAGATTTGATTCAGCCTTCTCTCACTTAAGTTTAGATGTGAAAGAGAATGAAATAAAATGTTCTATTCTTAAAGGAAAATTACATTTATATGCTTTCATTTCTGATATACAGTAAACCTACTCTGTTAAGGCAAGTGGTGACCAATACGTTATGGAAAATTTGCAAAAGAATGACGGCAGATGTCTTGAAACATTGCAAAAATAAAAGGAAATCCTAGTGTTGCTTTGCACATATAAGCCACATATGTCAACCAATTTATGATCTACATAAATTAATAACTCTCATCTTCAAAGTACACACTGGTTTCAGGAATGGCGTGTGTCAGTCCAGGTACAGTATGTGGTCCATACAAACAGATCAGGGTTCAGTCTTCTCAGATTTCACTGTGCCGTCCTACACAACAATCAGTGGATTTGATTTATATTCGCTTTAAACACTGTATCCATTACTGTTAAAGTACCGTGCCTATTTTTGTCACCAAAAACAATGAGTAAGTGCACTTTTGAAATGCTCCATTGATTAGAAACATACCTGCATGTATTGTAACTACTATATTTACTTGATAACAGGTTGGTTGAAACATGCTGTCTAAATCAAATAGCAGGAATACTAGAATATATATATCACTCACAAATTGTTATCATGGGAACGACCAATGGCGTTGTAATTAAACAGAACCGGAAGGTTATCACACTGGCAGATGCATTAGTCATTCCAAGTGCTTTAAATACATAACAGATTTTTATTTTTTTATTTTTAACAAAGCGAGGTACTATATTGTATGCCCTTTCAAAGAAGGCAAGCCACTGGTGAGTAAACTATATATAGTGGATATATTGTATCGTGCTGGGTAAGTTAAGCTTCAGGACAATCAGGACTCATCAACTTCTAAAACAAACAGTAATAAGAAAGCTTGGCTCTCTGTAGCTGATTCAGGATAGTTCCTGGTGTCCTGTCAGGTGTTCTGCTGAACATGTTTTTAAAGGTTTTTAAACCTAATCTGGCTTGAGAGCGAGTTAAAAGGGTTGTTCAGTTATGATTTCTCCAGCTCAGAAACATCTCATAAGAAAGATTGTAATTGTCTCACGATTTGGAAAAGGTCAACCATGATTGTATTAATACAGCTTTCTGTTTGAACCAGAGGCAGGAGATGTAATCACTAAGGTTCTGATAGGTCACCTGAGGGTCACAATTAGGGCTTTAGGCTGAGGTCACCAGTGATACAAATACTGAACTTTGTGTCCATAATCAGTACCTTTACATCTTTACATTTTCATACCTAACAAATCAAAGTGTGTCTTTGGAACAGCCTGCCTGTAGAGAATACGTCATCTGCATCAATATTCTCTTCAAAGTAAAGTTGAAAAACTCATCAATCTTTTTAGACTTCCAAATCCTTAATAACTCTATAATGTACATAATATTAATCTGATACTTAACTACATTTTGTGCAATTTATGCATTCACTTTACTTTTGTGTTCTCCCCTCTTACTTTTTGGCTTTTCTATTAAATATTTTTATACTTCAAAAAGTATTGGTCCTTTATTTTTTTTTTTATTATTATCATTGCCCTGCTATTAGGTTCAAACAACAGAAATGTGTTTCAGTATCAAATTTAATCACTACTTTGACCACCCTCTCCACTCCAAGTCTACAAAATACTGTGAACATAATAATATTCCCATCCATACTCACACAGTCTTGACATACTTCATAACTCAAATAAAATGTGCTCTGTAAATGACCTTTAAATCAAATTATATTTTCAATAATAAATAATTATGTGCTTTTGCGCCCTTTAGCAATTTAAGTAGCAAAATATAGTGTTAACATCTTCGTTGCCAATAGCAGCTTTCTCCTTTAACTTGTCATTGTCAAAGCAACAGATGTGAGTGAATGAGTAATGTCTGCCTTTGAATAAAAAAACATGACATTGAATATTACATTTTCCTCACACATCCTCATGTCATGTCAGAGAAATAAATATAGAAATTCAAGGAAAAAATGACAATATAAACAAACGCAAAGCAAAGCTGTGTTCAGGGGATGCACAGATTCAAAATCAGACAAAACATTAAACATCATAGATTATTTGCTAGGTGTTGCAGTACGAGGGAGGGTGAGGAACTTTCCTTCCTATGTTAGCAAAGCAAAGAAATCTGCACTGTATATGCCACCTCCAGTTTCCTGCTGTGGACACATACCCCAGATTTATTTTGTTTTCATTACATTTCTTTTCATTGTTGTTCAAATCAAAATAAACAAATATACAAACGGTTCATATTTCAAGACCTAGAATTTCCTAACACTGTGGTTTACATTCAGGAACATTCATGTTGAGTGAAAAATGAAGCAATAACCAAACAAAAGAGAAAAAACAAAAAAGACAAAAACAAAAGTTACAATAAGTATTTATGAAAACTATTCAGCGCCATACAGTTATCATATGTTAAAACTTATTACTAGTTTCTAGCAGTCCAGATTCCCTTCCAGGGTGATGAGTTATTATAGTTTCTCCTTTGAGGGGATCCAGATATAGGGTCCTGAATGTTCCTCTATGACCTGTTTGCAGTGGTTATAAATGTCTTCTAAGGTGTCTCCTTGAACCAGGGCTGTAAAGCAAAGGATGGATACATTACATTTTAATCACTACAGTCCCACATGCACCTTTTCACTCATAAACAATCAAAACCTTTGCCATCAGACAATATGCTATTATCACATAGTGACACAATACAGCCGCAGAGCTGGATGTAAGATCCCAAAAGGTAATAATAAGTATCTTTAAAGTGGACTATTTTCATTTTCAAGTAAAAAATGCAGGATCATACCACTACTAAAAAACATTAAAAATGAACATTGTTGTGCATGCTGGAATCAATGCTGGAACAAATATCTGATCAGAATCACTGTATGTTAAAATCCTCCCATGCACTACAAAACTGATATATTACACCCTTGTTGTTCCCTTTATAATTCCAGAAGCTTGCTTAAACAATAACTGACATGTCCAGTATGTCTACACTGCCAGTCTGCATGGGCTAAGAGCAAATCTCTCTGCAATAATCCAAATATTTTTGGCATCTTCATGCAGCCATGAGAGCACACCTCACTCACTCCATTTGTTCTTTTATAAGTTGGAAGGACCCTGCTAGCCTTGTATGCTCATATACTGCATTCAACACTGAGGGGTAATCGGAATATAGATGGCTTCTTTTTTATTTGTGCTTTTATTAATATCATACCTGTGAAGAATTCACCAAACTCCTGCTCCAGCTTCATAGCCCTGTCAAACGTCTTCCTGGCTTGTTCCTCTGTCAGTCTCTTATTCATGTCCCTGCACGGCGACAAAAGAACACAAAACATTGTACACACATGATGCTGTCTCTGATTGTCTGACCAGGACATCTGTGAACAAAATTCTAAGACACACTTTATTTTAAAGCTCCCTACGTTTCATTTAACAGTTTACAAATAAATAAATGGACCATACCACCCTCTAATGTAGTTGTTATGTAGATTTATGGATATTTTAAGTGTGTATTAATGTACTGTATTTGTCAATATGAAGATATATTTTATATATATTACAACAACAACAACAACAACAACTGTGTTTTACTATATTGTCATTCATTATCTGTTTATACAGCAGCCTCCACTTATGGGTGTCCACAGGGGAAGTTAAAATTGTTGATCAATACATTAATAAACACTAATATCTGCTTATAACAGTGCATTATAAACCATTTATTACATGTTTATTTATGAATTATAACTATGGGGTCTTAAAGTAAAGAGTTGCCAAATTCCAATAAATTTGTCAGTAATATAAAAAAAAATGTACGTGGAAGTGTTATTAAAGGGGAACTTATATCAGTGGTATGTGATAAAACACAAAATAAATACTCACATTAATGAATCAACAGACTTGGGTTTTATGAAGATGGCTATGGGATAGAGTTGTGCTACTTGTAGTCGTTTGATGGCATTTCCTGACACATCCAGGATGCAGTGTTTACCCTGAGACAGAGGCATTCATTTACAAGAGATGAACCAAAACACAAGGTTTAATCTCTCAGGTTATAAATCAAAGCTGCACTATGCAAGATATTTTAAATCTTAAAATAAATCTCATATGGTGTAAATCTAAACTACGTCCTAAACAGCCTCAAGTAAAAGCTCCACTCTTTCCTTTAGTATATAAATCACAAACCAGCCAGGCCGATAAACATGGGCTTTACAATCCACAGTACAAGCCTTACACTACAAGAAATAAACTTTGCATTTCTACATTTACATTACTGCTTCCATGTGGTGCAGCTACCCTGCAGCTTTTCTAAACAAGTAAAGCGTCTTACCCTTTCAGCCACGTATTTCACAGACTGGACACTTGTTCCATACAGATTCTCATTGTACTGTCCCGCCTCAATGAACTTGTGCTCTTGGATGTCCTTCTCCATCTGCTCTCTGGACATCACAAAGTGGTAGTCTCGCCCGTCCACCTCGTAGTCCCTCTTCGGCCGAGTGGTATCTTTGGTGCAAGGAAGACAATAAGCTCTTTACAAGTTAGTAACTACCATGCCCTAACCAGAGCAGCAGACAAAAGCTACGTTTACTTTTCAATTGTCATAGAATTCTATAAAACACACAGGAATGCTCTTAAAGGTGCTTATTTGCAAACACAAACACCACACATTATTGTCATATCAGTTGGGATACCTTGTTGTAATTACCACAAACAAACAAGACCATGTTGGAGATGGTTAGGAGCCTCTTTCACACACCACTGTTGCTGTCAGTGGTTTCTTAAAATGAATGTTTCAATAAAACCTGCTACTTTCATCACAAATACAATGGTGTTACTGTTACATGTATTTTATTTACAGTAGGTCAGTGGTTTGGCTGCTCTGTGATTAATCCTGATCTTTATTGGCATTGAGAGTTTGGTCAGTTGTTTCTGGCAAATAAACTGAATCCTCATAATAACTGATATATACACACTTACATTTAAAGATATCCACTCACATGTTTAAGAGTTTGTCACAAAATTTGAACAAAAGAACAAATGGGGAAACGGGCCCTTTAATGTTGTCACACATTATTTTCCCATTGGTGGATTTGCACCTTGGTTGGCCAAGTTATTTTATTAATTATTAATACATGGGGTGGATTCTCCAGTTGTGTGCTACAGAAACCAGAATGGAATTCCTAATTATACATGGTTAGTATCAGTGGTGGATGAAGTAATGATATCCTTTACTTAAGGTAACATACTAATATCTCACTGTAAAAATACTGTAAGAATACAAGAATTTTTACAAGAAAAAGTACTCCACTGAAAATATTAAGAAGTAAAGAAGTATGTTAGTATAATCAGGAAAATGTACTTAAAGTATTAAAAGTAAAAGTACTCATTGCAGAAAGAAAAATTTCCTGTGACTGTATTGGATTATTAGTACTCATGCATTAATGTAAAAGCAGGATTTTACTCTTGTAGTTGGTTGAGGTTGAACTATTTTGTATCAGACTGCAAGTAATGACTTTTTTCATAATGGCTTAATCTGCTTTTTTCCACTGATCAATTGTAAACAAATTTGAAAACTGTGAAAAAAGTTGTCACAGTTGCCCAGAGCGACAAAGTGACTTCACAATGCTTGTTTTGTCAGTCCAGAAATCAAAATTAATAAAAATACTTTTGTGAACCTGGAACCATGTATTTTCTTTAAATGAAAAAATTACTTAAATGATTCTGATAATATTTGCCAATTACATTTCTGTCAATCAATGAATGTACTAGCTGTACCTGTATAACTGTATAGAAAGTGGCTTGAAAAAAATACTCAAGTAAAGCACAAATACCTCTAATTTGTACTTAAATACAGTACTTCAGTAAATCGACTTAGTCATTGTCCACCACTGGTTAGCACACAGCGTGCTGGAAAGATTTCAGCAAATGTGACTGGATATCTTTAAAGAAGATGGCAGATGCTTAATGCTTCTACAAAGGTGTACTCTTCTCTTATTTGGACACTAACTAGTGTCCCTAACACAACAAGTTCAAACGGATTCTACATAAACAGTACAAGGAGTAGAAGTATGGGAAACAGTACTTCAAGAGTCACTTTCTAAATAAAGGGATGAAAGGATCAACTCAGCTTATCCGCTCACTTACCTTGGTGCCCTGAACTGTTAGCAGCTTCATATGGTTTAAAAGGTATATTGAAATAAAAGAGATGGGTGAGTCAAAACATGCAAAATAAAAAGTGCTTTGGTTGATGAAGAACATTTTACACAATGCACAGAGGAGTGAGAGGGTCCTGTTAGGATTAGTCCCATGTGGTTACATGTACGTGCTGGGGTCACAGAAACTCAGGGAAACACAAACCGGAAAAGAAAAACAGTAACTAAAGCTGACAGTGGTCCTTCCATTTATCTCACTGTGGCAGCATTACATGAAGCTGCATGGGCAGTGTTCTTTTATAAAACATTCAGATCCACAGTGAACCAAAAACACTACTGATGGCCATCGTTCTTGCCTGTTCATCCTGTGTCATGATATGAGAGAAAACATTTTTAGCAATAAATAAGCAGCATTCTAAATGTTTTCCCCACAGCCCCATGTAGAAGACTGTAGCCTCTAGTGTAACAGTGGTGTGTGGAAAGCTGTTGGTAAGGATCCTGAATGGATTGGCCTAAATAAAAATAATGATCTGTGTGAGTCTTCCATCTACCAGCCATGTCAAAATACTAAAATCACTAATCTCATCACAGTCTAGGAGAAGTTTATCTGTCAAATTTCAGTTCACCACTGAGATCCATCATATTTACCCCCAGCTGCTGAAGAAATACCTGCTCCATCAGCTGACAATAACTGGCTTATTAATTTCATTTCTACATGCATAGAAACATCAGGCTTAAATGTGAAATTTGTTGTAAAATTCATACAATTTCACTATTGTGACACAGAACATTTCTGATAGGCAACACACTTGCTTACTAAACACATTTCATAGTATGTTTTGGGGTTCTTTTATGCAATGTCTACCATTATATATACTGTTAAAAATGAATCCTAACATATTTCTCTTTCATCAGTATTTTATTAGTACCGAATGACTTTGTCCAAAAGTAAATACTCTGTATTTGTATAGCACCTTTCTAGTCTTTTCGACCACTCAAAGCACTTTTACACTACATCTGCATTCACCATTCATTCACTGAGCCTAAGTGCTCAAACAGAAACTAACATTCAAACACTAGCAGAACAGCCGCCAGGGGCAATTCGGGGTTCAGTATCTTGCCCAAGGACACTTCGACATGCAGCCTGGAGGAGCCGGGATTGAACCGCCGACCTTCCGATTAACGGCCAACCCGCTCTACCTCCTGAGCCGCCAAATGTATCTTAGCTATAAAGTATCATAGAGCATCCACAGTATTATAGATGCATTCTGTGTATCTGCATTCCTCGCCACTGTCGGCAAGTGCTTGCTCATGGCGGGAACTGTTGGGTCTCTGTAAATAATATTACATAGAGAATAATCTACACCTGCTCTATATGGAAAAGTGATGATTCAGTGCTATATAAACTGAATTGAATTGTCAGGAATTGTTTTAAATGTTACTTAACTAACATGTGATTGTAGCTACTGAACAGTTGGTTTGCGATATATTTCTTATATACAGTGTCTGTCAGTCTGACCTGAGTAAGTGTTTAACTCGATTAATTAATGGCTTTAGGTGCAAAAAACGGCTGTCTATCGTTTTCATCATGTTGATGTGCAATGAGACATCACACTGACTTCACAATAAATATGATCATGGTGACTGATGAAGTAGTAAGTAAACATTTATAAACACAGATGGTGATTTCACAATTTCTACTCAATAGTCAGTATCACATAATGCTGCAACTATTATGCAATAACATCAATACAACCTGTAATTTCACATTGGTTTTGTTTCACTGTTGTCCATGAATAATTTGAAAATACATTTCTGTTCCGTTTCCATGAACTACTTACGCGGCACACAAGACCCAAACTTTTCGGGGAACTCTGATATCAGATCATCATTGATTCTGTCCTTCATCGGTCCAAGGATTATGACGGGTCTGGCATAACTGACTGGAAGGAAAAACAAAGACTGACTGCATTTTTTAAAGATACCTCTAAAAGACACCACACAGGTTGTTCATGTGTTGTGTGCAGGGGAGCTTTCTTTCTTTTTTTTAGTTTGTGTTCAAAGATTCATTACAAGACATACTGTATGTGTGTATGTGTTTGTATATGTGTATGTATGGCTGGACAATAAAACAATAACAATAATTATCGCAATACATTTTTTTCAATAACAATATAACGAATGTTCAATAAATATTCAATAAATGTTGAATCACTCGAATCATACACGAATTAGGACTTAATTTTTTTATTAAGATGTTATTTTTTATTAAGATTGACAAAGATTTTATCATAATTGTTTTGAATGTTCTACCTCAGATTTGTGAAGTGATCCACTGTTTGGCCTCAAGTGTTGACCATAAAGAAGTTTAAACCACAATTAACCATCAGGTTTCTTCAACTTTCACTAAGGAGCAAAAATCTGCCAAATAAAGATTTGATACTTATCGTGATAATTATCGATATCAAAAGACATTAAACTTTTTATCGTGATTAAATTTTTGGCCATTTCGTCCAGCAATATGAACAAGATATGCACACTACAGGTCCATAGTCCATGTCAGTCCTGTTGAGCACTGGTTCTCTCTGCTGTATGTTCCAGCAGTTCTCATGGTGAAGTATTAAAAATTAAATGTAATCTTTGACATGATTGGTGGGAATCAATTTTTATAAATTTTAATTAACTATTCTACCTTTTAAGAACTGTGGGTGACCATTATTCATATAAACTCTTGTCTGGGTAACAGTGTGCCATTTCATAGCTGGCAACACTTACTGTGGGCGTGTTACTTATGCACTTTTCACTCATTTAAACTAAAGTGGTCTAGCTGCTGGAAAATCCGCTTATTAAAAGAGAAGAACTACATTTGCCTAACAAAGTGCCACAGCCAATGTATGTACAGTTAATTTTAATTAAAATAATATACAAAAATATAATATAAATGCTACATTTATATGTTAAGATTATTTAGGACAGTTACTCATGTTGATTCAGATATACTCTTTTTAACTAAGTGGAGCTCACAGTAGTCATTTATAGGTCACATTTAAGTCCATCTCTCACAATAAGCACTCCATATGAACATCTGGTGCTGAGTTCTGCGTCCCTGCTGCTACACTGCTGCATGCTTTCAGAAATCAAGCTCCCTCTGCCTCTTCAGTCTCCTCCTGTATTAGCATTTTGTTTGGAATGTTTTTAATATGTGTCCAAGCTTTGTTAAATTTCTTCAATTACACAGAAATATCCAAAAGGAACTGTACATGTACACAATACAAGAGTGAAGCTCATTGCAATATGGGGATGCTGAAGGCTGACACTTTAACTGGGACGTGGAACTCACTTTCTTGCCGCATCACAGGTTCATATGAGAGAATCATGTCTTCTTGACTCCCTGGTGGGGTACATAGTGAAAAATATTATTATGTTATTTGGACAAATACTCATTACTGACTTAAACAACATGCCATATTTGATCAAAAGCCACATGCATGGAAGCATATCTCATAGAACATGTTATTTTTGGTCTGTCTACTGTCTACCCTGGTAACATAAAAAATGCATGTATGCAGCTAAATAAACGAATAAAATGGTGATGTGTCACATTTCAAAATAAAGCAAATTATTAACCAAAATGAAACTTATCTTGCTATTTTGACCTCGAGTTTAGCATCTCGCACTTCTCCAGCTTTCCAATTGAATGAATTCAAGACCTCAGGAAACTCGATACAATATGGCACAAAACTTAATATGGGATTTTAAAGATTTAAGATTTAAGATTTAAAGGCAAAAAAGTCTGGCAAAACTCGCGTGTTTAAACAGTTACCTGATGTTTTGTAACTTCACTGTATAAAATTAGCAGATCATTTTGTTGGACAAGTGTGATGCTCATCTCAGCTCATGATGACGATAAGTGTGTTTAATATGGTTTAAATGAGAAATGCTGACTTTGGGTTATTTGAAAAACACAAGAAATATTTTCTCACTCTGCATCAAGTGATAAGTGAAAAAAAGGAAACCCTGAAGCCTGTTTCCCAAATGACTGAAATGTTTAATTCTTACAACGCAAACAGACGTAATCGTGAAGATAAAAGCTTTTTAATTGAATAAGGCTGTGTCATGCAAACATGCATCAACATCTGAAGAAAGGTGTCAGTAAGGGGTGCAATTATTAAAAAAAATGTTACGTCTATCCAGCAAGTTTGGGAGGTTCCAGTGCATAAAAATCACTCTGGTGGCTCATTGACCAGAGTGTGAAAACCCTGCAGGTAACCTGCCAAAACCTCCTGAGTTTAGTGAATCTGCATCATTCCTTGACTGAGGTTAACACATTGCAAACTGAGAAGCAAGACAAATCCAACAAATGCAGCATGCAATGGTGCATGCAAGAGAAACTCGTTCTGACAGAAAACGTAACACAGGTTAAACGGAGATGAAGAATCATTCCAGGACCAACTTACTGAACGTCTTTGTCCCATAACCATCATCACCTATCCCCAGGATGTCCTATAGGCCGTCCAAACAGAGCCAGAACAGAAGAAAGAGAGGAAGGAGGACAGCCGCAACATAAGCATAACCTTCGAGGCAGTGAAAAGAGGAAGCTGTGGGCCCACAGAGCTGCTTCTGTCCAGACACTGAGCAGCCAGCAGGGGGGGCAAATACAACACGATAACAGGTAGGCTGGTTGAACCTAAATGATCTCTGAAGGGAAACTGGGTTGTACAATATCACCATATGGGGACATTTCACAGGAAAATAAACAGCACTGACTTGGCTTCTCTCCTGCTGACAGATCAGAGTCTGAGCCAGAATGTTTCTGACTGTGATCCACAGAAAGAGAAAGGAAACAAAGACGACAGGAAATGATCATGAGAGGAAGCGGGAGAGGCCTGTGCCCCTGAAATACACCTGTGAAGCCCCTGTCAGCCCTACAAGTGACCTACACTGCCTCTTTGCATGGAAGTACATGTGTGTCTGTGAGCTTACTTACGGTCTGAATCACTGCCATCCTGCTCACCCTCTTTGTTCTTGTAGAATGGGAACTTTCGTGTAAAGATGAAATTCTTTTTACGTTTGTCATTGAATGACTGTGAAGGGAGACAAAGCATGTGGCAAACAGGTATCTGTCACATTCATGCAGACAAAACAAGTGCTTGCAGAAAGTGGGACATCAAGAAGTTTTATAGTGAAAACTCTCTCTCTCTTTCTCTCTCTCTCTCTCTCTCTCTATACATATATATATATATA
>NC_060172.1:34487808-34526511 GCF_021292245.1 Micropterus dolomieu
CAGAGCTGCTTCTGTCCAGACACTGAGCAGCCAGCAGGGGGGGCAAATACAACACGATAACAGGTAGGCTGGTTGAACCTAAATGATCTCTGAAGGGAAACTGGGTTGTACAATATCACCATATGGGGACATTTCACAGGAAAATAAACAGCACTGACTTGGCTTCTCTCCTGCTGACAGATCAGAGTCTGAGCCAGAATGTTTCTGACTGTGATCCACAGAAAGAGAAAGGAAACAAAGACGACAGGAAATGATCATGAGAGGAAGCGGGAGAGGCCTGTGCCCCTGAAATACACCTGTGAAGCCCCTGTCAGCCCTACAAGTGACCTACACTGCCTCTTTGCATGGAAGTACATGTGTGTCTGTGAGCTTACTTACGGTCTGAATCACTGCCATCCTGCTCACCCTCTTTGTTCTTGTAGAATGGGAACTTTCGTGTAAAGATGAAATTCTTTTTACGTTTGTCATTGAATGACTGTGAAGGGAGACAAAGCATGTGGCAAACAGGTATCTGTCACATTCATGCAGACAAAACAAGTGCTTGCAGAAAGTGGGACATCAAGAAGTTTTATAGTGAAAACTCTCTCTCTCTTTCTCTCTCTCTCTCTCTCTCTCTATACATATATATATATATACACACACACATTTTTGATCAAAGAAGGTCACGGTTATTTAAGATCCTGATTACAATGGTGCTATTTGTTTTCAGTTAGACCACTTAGAAAATAATTTTAATGCTGAAATGATAATAGCTGATAATTGATAAATCATTTAAGTGATTTATTAAGCAAAAAATACCAACATGCTGGTTCCATCTCAAAAATATGAGTTTAGCTGCTTTTTTCCTGGATTTTGGACTGTTGATGTGATGAAAGACAACAAGGGGGTATTTTACTATTTTCGGACATGTTATAGACTAAAAAACTAATTGAAATTAATGATGAAAGATGAATCAAAAATTAAACTGTTTAGTTATATCGCTAAATAATTTGATATAAAATATCTAAATAGATTCTATGTTGATACTAAGTGGTTTGATTAAACAGCAGTTCCACTTCTGTCCACTAATAGCTAATTTAGGTAGCTTATAAAACAAAAATACCAAAAGATCGATTTTCATTTACACTCCTTATCACATATTTTTTTAAAGATGCATTTCCCAAGCCGATTCTTTGAGGCTGTGCATCAGTAAATGCTATTTAAGTGTTGATACTGTTGGCAAAGGAAACCATAATGAGATTCTTTTTAACCAATGTGAAACCAGGAAGTTTAAAATTTAGCTTTTTGTGCCTGTTCATTTAGCAAACATGACGAGCTGATTGTTGGACTTAACTCTACTCAACTTTATTAAATTAGGACAGAAACTTAATTCTTTCGGCTGTTTGTCAGAACCAGATAACTTCACCTTGTGAAATCAACATCTACAAAAGGAGTGTAAGAATGAAACAAACTTGTTAATTTCAGAGAATAATACGGTAGGTCCCAGTACTTCTTGATGTACCACAGTTGCATCAAAGGCATTTAAAGTAAAAGCAAGGTGATCATGCTATGAGAGAAGTAACATAACTGGGGTTTAGTCATAGGAAAGTCATAAGCACACAAAAAGACATGCAGTGATGGAAAGAAATTATGGAACTGAACAGGATGAGATTTCAAATAATGATATTGAAATCATCATTTGAAGAGAAAATGCTGCAGGTGATGTGTAATATTTGTACAGCTACAGTTTTGAGGGCTCCCTGTTGAGAGTCATGCTCGGGCGTTATAACAGCCCACACTTTAGACACCTTTTCCTTAAATCTGGTTCATACAGTAGATGTGTATGAAGGTGAACATTTTACATTTGCTACTTGGTGGTTTTAGCTTTACAGTTGGTAGAATATACTACAACTTATACTAGTTGTATAATTGAAATATCTGTGTAATGGCTGCCCACCCAGATCTTGAGGTTTCTACCTGCTAAAAGGTTTTCCTTACCTCTGCAGCTTAGTGCTCGCAAATGGTGGAGACTGTTGGGTCTCTGTAAATAATATTACATAGAGTATGGTCTAGACCTGCTCTATATCAAAAGTGCAATGAGATAACCTCTGTTATGAACTGGCACTATAGTTATAGCAGGCTGAATTAAATATAGTTAACAACGACATGTACTGGAGCAGAAAGTTTGAAAACTGGAAGGTAAAAATTAATTGATGAATTGTTGTGCTGTCTTTGATAGACATGTCAATGAAGAAACATACATGATAAAATTGGCTGTTCTATTTTATCAATGAAGTCTATCTAACTGTACTAAGTTATGAATGGACATCAAACTACAGCGAGAACATCACAACTAAAGAACCAACCTCTGACAATGCAAATCATTATATTCAGATTCACAGGAAGTCACACAGTCACTGTAAAGATTTAAAGATGATCTTTTTCATGAATCATCAAATGAATTTGGTCATAAAGACACTTACCCCTTTTGAATCAAATGACCCTGGCTTGGCATTGAATTTCACAGTCTTTAGACGCGCCCGCTCTTTCCTTTCCACCCTGCCAAGCAAAAAGCATTAATCAGAGCGATTCAATTAAATTATTCACACTGACACTGCGCTGCACAACAATGTTTTTGGCAACTCTGGGTGAGTCTCTCAATTGAAGATTTCTGTTCTACTCAGTTACTGTTGCAAGGTTAGGTTGTTAGGCTCATTGTGAGACAATCTAATGAAGGTGCTTATGTGCGTACACCAACTACTAGCATCGATAGGTTTTCATCAAAATGTCATCAACCAGAAATGTTTTCTCCACTGCTCACCGTCTCTTGCTGGGGATGACACCCATTTCCTCACTGTCCCCATGTGGGGTGACACGGCGGGCTTGCCACCACTCATCATCTGAGGCGTTGATGACGTGGAGGATGTCCCCATACCTGAAGCTGAGGCCTTGGCTTGGGAGGCCGCTGTCCTTAGACTTCTCGTAGTCAAACTGTGCCCTATTCAGTAGAAGATATCAGGGTTATAAAGATTAGTATTGCAATAAGCAATGTATTCCTGGTCTTTTCTAATTCAGTAGAAAAAAACTAGAAGCACAGCTTTACCAGGCCAGTGTTAATAGTGACTTTTGGGTCAGAGGGTTTGCTATAATAAGACATCTTCTGTTTCAGTCACAGATTTCAATGTATATCTGTGTGCAATCTTTACATTAATTCAGACCACAGAAAGAAACATCATGAGATGCATTATAATTCTGTATGAAAAACATCACAACCCTTTTGAAAGACAGGGACATGGAATGGATGGCTTTTTATTTTCTGAATTCTCTGAATTCAGGCTGAACATCCAAAACTAGGGTAAAATCCAAAAAAGACCAACCTCACATAGAGCGATCTCTTTTGATTGGTTCGCAGGGATCCTGACCCAGAGCTCATACTGTGGTTCATCATCTGTTCCCTCAGGTCATGGATTTTGGCCTCAAAACGCCCATACTCTGCAAGACAAAAATAGAATGGATCATGACTGACAGCCAGGTCTGCATTCAGACTCCATCATCATGGGAAAGAGGAGATCAACCTAACGATGCTGCTAAAACTGCCCCCTATTCAGTGAAAAATCATTAACTAGAGTTGTTGATTATTCTCTCTACAGTAAAATTAAAGCTGATGATAATAAAGAAGGAAGTGCACTCAAAGTGTGGTACTGGGCGCACATTTACATTATTTAAATATTTTCATGTATGTAGTAGGTATGCTGCATATCTATAGTCCTATTTCAACAGAGGTTTATACTGTGTTGTAAGTTAGTGATTATAATTATAATTGTCACCAATGCTCTGTACTAATGCAGTTCTACCACTGTCTACATCTAGATTACAATTCTCCCATCCATCTAGTAATACATGCCAAACTGTATCTCATGAGCAGTTTTTTGACATCAATATGTTTTAATAATTAGCCTTGCAAGCGCCTGAGAGCCACACTTGACTGTAAAACAATGTGTATCCATACCACAATTGTATATTTAACACCGTAACACATGGACACAGAAAATGATGTATGAGTGAATAGATATAAGCCATGTCTGAGGCAATCCTTTGTGTTGCTGTATTCACATACTGTACACTGCAATTAGACTGAGAATACACAAACTTACACATCATTTGTTTCTTTTTTATTTACATCGCTGCACGTTGTATGACCGCCGGGATTTCCGGTCAGTAAGGTCTGAAGCCATTAAGTGAATCGCTCTTGGCAAAGTAAAAGTGGATGTCAGGATGTGAAAACTCGTCACTGCGTTGACAAGTATGCTTTTCCTGGCAGCGCAGGATGAGGATGAAAAAGCTGATAACTTGAGGCATGGCTAGCTAATCTGTCACTTAAAGAAGATCAACCAGTACAGACATGTCATGTTCTGTCATGAAACCACCAATCACTGACAAACTGTATCCTACAGATCAGGGCAAGATAAGTTAAGAGAGATATACTGTAAATATAGGTAAAAATACTTTTGTTTAGTTTTTCCTGTGTTTTCCAGTTATAATGGCAATCACAACTGCCACACTGGCATAAACTCTTCCATGCTTTCTCGAATACTGATGTTCTGTTTATCATCCTATGAGTTAGACAGCTAAAGAAATAACAAGGCTGAGCCTAAACATGTCAGCAAAGGAAACTAAAATGAGGAGATAACCTCTCACACTGGATAATTGCCTACAACAAAACGCAAAATCACAACATTTTAATTACACTATTTACTTTGAACTTGTCTTTCTCTTGTTTTTTTCTGCCCATCTAAAATCAGTTTCACATACCTGTCTGCATGGTCACTTTGATGTTATATCTTCTACTGCTGCCGTCTCTTTCTTATATTGTGTTCTCCTTGCGCTCCTTCTCTCTGTTCTCTACACACAGTCCAAGTCTGTGCCTCTGTCGAGTGCAGCACTAACATAAGTAAAGCAAGGGAAACACCTCTCTCTCTGCTGTGGCTACTCAGAAGCAGCGCAGGGGTGGAGACGTGGAAATGGACGCACCAAACAGGAAAACCAGTGCTTGTTTGTTTTATCAGTTTACTAGACAACTCCTTTCCCTTTTCCGTACAGCTGATCATGCAGAAACCGTTATTTCATAAATCTATCTTTCCTTAAAAGTCCTAGCTTTCCAATAATATGGGAAAATATTTTTTAGTTATAGATGGCCTTTGGCTTTTGCAGATATTGTTTTATTTTGGTTTGGCTGAACACACACACACACTCCCAAGAGTGTACATAAGTGTACATGTTCCTGTAATTGACCTTGAACATGTAACAAGAAAAAACAGTGTTTTCCTTTCACTCATCAAGCCTGTATTATTGTTAATAATGAGTGAATACCCAGAATCATCAGCTTTGTGTTAAATCACGTCATCAACCTGCTGGGCTTGTTTTGAAATAGTAACCACTGTCCACTCTCACATGCAGTTTATGTGACTACTAACCAAAGATGAAGGTCTATGCTAAATATTTTGTAAATAATTTGTCAACCGACCAAATCGATAAAGAAGCATGACTTGATCCCCCTCAAACATCTGTACATTATGAAATCGTTCCTGGAGGACCATGAGTGCGATATGGGCACTCGGGAGCCTCTGTCTGCTCTTTCCTGTGGTTCTAAAAGCCTTAGTCTCTTGAAATCCTACACAGGTTTAAACTACTTTTGTCCAGCAGCCAGCTTACCACTTGTAAAGCACGACATTATGAGACATTCACAGCTGAAACCTCTGCCACCCCCCCGATACAATGGAGGTGAATGAAAACTGTTGACAGCTGGACTGAACATTCAACACAGGTATGTAATGAAACAAAATAATTCCTTTATAAAAGCATATACATGACTGTGTCTGTGAACTGATAATAACCTCTTCAAAACACAGTTTACAAAAATGTAGCATTTTCAAAGGGCAAGAAGAAAAGGACACTGTTTGAAGGGTCCCGACCTGGGAGCACAGGAAGTAAGGTAAAGTCAGGAGGGTTTAAGAAGTGCACGTGCAGTGGAGGAGTGAAAGTCAAACAGGCTGGGGGAGGAAAGGTGTGCTTCTGTGGGTGAAAACGCTTGGTGAAAAGGAGTGAAGAGACTGTCTGTGATCACATTCACTCAGTGACTCTGACCTAGCCGAGCCCTGGTGAATGATGCTAAAGCTCAGAGCAGCCACAGGTGCCAATGGCACAAACCTGGTGCAGGAGAATGGGCCCGTTGTGGTGAGCATAGAGCAAGTTCTGATGGGTAAGAAGAGAAAGAAGTTGTTAGTCTCAGAGGGGTTTAGAGCCCAGTTAGTCAGCTGTAAGATGTCCCCTCAGATGGGAGCATGGCAACGAGTTGGATAAGTGAGATGGGAGCAGCTGATGAAATATATTTCAGAGTCATCCCTAAACTAAGACTCTTGATTACAGAGGGCTTCAGACTGAACTTGTTGCAAGTCAAAGAGCTTCTCTACTAATCTTTGCCACACAACTGAAGTCAGTCAGAGCTTCTGAACTGTAAAATTTACATTGGCCAAAGCATTCTAACACCAAGACCAGTCTCTTGGGGCAGTTGTTGTTTACAAATTTGGCTCAGGTCTGACTGATGTTCTAAGAATACGTCGAGAAATGTATAGACACCTTTATTTAACAGATAATCCTTTTGACTTCTTGAATGTTACAAAATAAAGTTGATGTAGATAATTTTGAGGCAGCTCTTGGTATAAGGGTCAGTTTGTGAGTTTGGCACCTCTGAAACATTGAGGGGTCTCTGTATCAGTCACTGTATCTCCAGCTCTCAAGTACCGCTACTGTTGACCTTAATCAGAGGAGGCATGTCACCAGTCAGAGCTGTCTGATCCACTACATGTTATCTTACAAAAGGTTTAGCAGACAGCCTTTGGTAGATTGTATTTAGCATGACCATGCCCCAAATGCGACAGTCTGATGCTACAAGACACAAACCAGTTTCAGACAAATAGAATGTTTTTGTTGAATCATATCACTATTCTAAACCCTTTTTAGAAACTTTGTAAGTAAGAAAATGTAATGAGGTAAGGTATCACTAATCAGGTCCTCTAGCTCCACAGCTCAGGTGAACGCTTTGTGCATAACTTTGTGAAACAGTTGATGGACACTTCCGCTGAGGGAGCTCTTATTGTGAATGTGAACTATTGACTGAACAACTTCAGTTAAAGTGTCCCTTATGCTCCGTTTCCAACACATATCATCCAGTGATTTGTGTCATTTTGTTCTCTATCGAAAATATTTGCTTTTGTTTTTTTCCTTTTTGATCCTTCGGACACAGGTTTCACCACATGTGAAAAGAGAATGTGGTGATGCTTTTATTGTGACAACTGAACTTTAATACTTGGAAGTGTTTGGAAGTGATGTGTGAATAAATTTAACAGTGGAACAAAAGGTGAGCCAAATAGCAGTGGGCAGGGAGACCTATTTGAGCATTGTCCTGGGCATGCAGTGTATGTGTGTGCTGTGTCTAACAGGTCGTTTACACCACAGGCCTCCTGTGGTTGTACAGTGACTTGTTTATGCTGACTCACCTTCTGGTCTGTACTGGGCAATGATGGTGACCACCTGTCCAGCTCCTTTCAGCGCTGCTGCTGCTTGTTCATGTGTGGCTCCTCGTAGGTCAATGCCATTTACCTGTTTTAACAACAAGGAAAATTTACAGGATTATTTTTGTGGAATTTCTGTTTTAGTACAATGTCCTGCACCACAAATAAGCTACATTTTTTCCCACACCAGTAGAAATGCATGGCATCCTCAAATGGAAGGACACGTATACTGGTACATGTTTGTTTCATTTTTTTTAAATTCTATTTTATTTGTTTAACTGTTGATGGAGTGACAAAGTGTCTGACAAAATCTGCCAACTACAAAAATTGAAATGTTTGTAGGTACACACAGTTTTGGACAGGTGTGATGCATCAAAACATATTAATAAGTGAATGCATCTAAATACAAATGCTTCTGTAACACATGCATTAAAGATTTTACTGGTGAATTTAATTATCATGATTAAATGATAAATGTTTAAATATATTTTTCTTTGCATCTTTCATCATATGAGCTGCTGCTGTCCTCCAGTGTTAGGACAACTGAACAGTGGCGATAGACCAAAGAGCCCCAGGAGTGCGATAAGCTCTACACTGGATATGTACATATTGTAGTGTGTGTGTGTAGAGATGGAAGAGTATATGTTCAAAAGGTGGGGAGAGACAGGGGAAGTTGTTTTTAGACTTTAAAACCAGGCCACTGTTGGAATATTACCTGCCTGCTTTCATCAAGGGTAGACAGACAGTACAAACAGCCAGTGTCATGTTGATTTAACAATCTGCAGGCTGTACACTAACATAGAACTGCAATGAAATGAGACAGTGTAATCTGCTGCACAGTGTGGGAGGCAAACTATTACAATTACTATAATGAGGCAGAACAATCACATCCTCCCAGCTACTGCCCACTGAGTACTCTGTTCATCATCCTTAGTGAGTCATCATATATACATTAATAGTTGTTACTTGTTATACAGCACTCGTGAATACTGTGACCCAACAATGCAATTTTTTAACCTAAGATTGTAAAGCCCTGTTTTAATGGTAGCAGATGCTGACTAAGTCAAGGGATTATTATTCCAAAGTGTGCATACTGTTACTTCCCACAAAGGCAACTGAAATCACCACTACTCGCCACTATTTATCAACTCATCAGCTTGTTTTTAAAAGAGAAATCACCAGATTGGAGCTTCAATGTGGTGCTGAATGATAACACCTACTACTGAGTAAATCGGAGTGCAAAAATATCAGAAAGACAGACAGCTCTGCTGTAGATTTAAACCAGTCCTTCAATCGGTTATCAGCCAGGTTTTATCATTTTACATGATGAAAAGCTGCCCTGTATATACAGTATGTGTAATACCAGTGTGAGTGTTTAAAATTATAGTGCAAATGGAAAGACTTGGTTATAGTTATGAGGTGGAGTTGAAGAGTCTCACATCCTGAGGAAAGAAGCTGCTCTGCAGTCTGGTGGTACGACAGCAGGTACTTCTGTATCTCTTGCCAGAATGCAGCAGGGTGAACAGGCTGTGTCTGGGTGGGTGCTGTCCTTTAGTATCTTTTGGGCTCTGCAGGCACCTCACCGATATCATTGATGCTCAGGAGATGGGTACCAATGATCTTCTGAGCAGTTTTAATCACCCGCTGCAGAGCCCTCCTGTCCTGGGCCGTGCACATCCCATGTCAGTTTGTGATGTTTCCAGTCAGGATGCTTTCTATTGCTTCTCTGCACAGGTTAACAAGATAGGATGGTGTTCACTGGAGATGGAATCCTCTGTGGATCTGTTGGTTCTGAAAGCAAACTGCTGAGGGTCCAGGCTGGCTGGGATGTTGCTCTTTATGTGCTGAAGAACCAGTTTCGCAAAGCACTTCATCAGAACAGGGCGCCACAGGGAGGTAGTTGTTTAGGTACAGGAACAATGGTGGCTTGATGTCTTGATGAGATAGTGATATGTAGAAAATGTCAGTAATAACATCAACTAGCTGATTGGCACAGGTTTTTAGTATTAGGCCTAGCAGCTTTGATCATATTCACTCTCAGCAGGACTCTTCTCACATCTGCTGAGGATTCTGACAGTGGCCGGTCCTCTGGAAGTAGACTTTATAGCTGACTCTTTGTCGAGGAGATCAGAGCGAGCATCTGGCAACATGGCCTGCCACGTAGCTTTGGGTTTGGTGTTAAGATCACTCTGTAGTATCTTGTGATGCCTCCGCTATGCCAGCTTTCAGTGTCATTCTGGCAGTACTGAATGCAATCATCACATCATCAACAGATTTGCTGATGTATGTCACTTTACCGTTTAAATGGCTTGTTTAGTCCAACCAACACTCGAAAACCCGGTAGACACCTGTTATATTTCTAACACAGAGTACACAAACTACCACAAGAGCTCCCAGGTAACAAGTCACAACATTAAACATATTATGTGTACAGCATTAACTTGAAACAAAAGGGAATGTTTGGAATATAATGGAGGATGAAATTCAGCATTATAATATGGTAATTACCAATTTTTCACAAGAATTTTCATGTGAATTTGAAGGTATTAAACTGTAATATACAAGTCAATAATCTTGTGAAAATATCAACCTATATTAGCTCATTATTATCAGGTTATTGCTCCAAATATCTTAATCCAAATACTGCACTGATATAACCATTTTACTTTTATAAGGTTGCCATATTGTTACCAATATATTACTCTACTTAATAATTTTTTTGCCTTGTTGCTATCTTTAAATGTGTTTCCCCCATTATTACCATTTGGTTTTGGTCCCTTATTACCCTGTTACAGAAATTTCAGTCTAATATTACCTCTTTATAAACAAACTATCACCCCTCTATCACCATGTTATTATCGAGTAGCAATGTGGTGCTAACACATAATGAATGCAAGAGAAGACAGAATGGGGCACATTTAGTGTAACCATGTTTATTATAGAAAATAAAAAAGTGTTGGGTTTTGGGCCTTACCCACCTTTATTATTATTTGACACGCCAACAACTATAACTATAGGGTAAATAAAGGCTTAAACTCAGGGGGAAATAATTCTATTACAATATACCATATACTTGCTACCCATATTGGACCCCACCCCACCTAAAGACACAGATATCATCTTTCTAAAATAAACATAACTCAAGAAGCTTTATGCATTTCTTCACATCAAAATCACATCATGTGCATATTTTTTTATTTTTTATCAAAAGCACTGAAATTGTGGATTACCTTGTTTGTAAGCCTTCTGATAATCTGAGAACCATACTGTTTATTATGTTGATTTCTGAACAAGATTTAGGTGGGGTGGTGGTCCAGTATGGGTCAACTTTGAGGCTGCCTTTCTCCTGAATGCTTGGACATTCTGGTTTATCAAACCACATTTTAACACTCTCATGTAGGTTGAAATGTAGGGGGAAATGTTTCATAGTGAAAGCGTCAGAAAGTGTTTGATTTCTGACGGAATCCCACTATAGTGAAGTTTAAAACTAATAGGATACAACAAGAACGTCTCAAAATGATTCTGAATGGTAAATCAAGGAATATAATACAACTTCCAAAGCTGAGATGTTTAACATGACCAGCATAAAATAAACATACTAGTTACTACCACAGACACGACACTACACCTCTCTGTAATACTAGGCAAATGGTGTATTAGTGTCTAGCCCTGAAAATGAATCTAGGCCAGTAGGACTATTACACTCACTATTAATATGCTGGGAACACACAGGTTTAACAAGAGTCAACCATTTTAAAAGTAGATCTGTACTTGCCGTGAGGGAAGCTTGCTGATACCCAACTGCCCAGCCTTTGTTTAATTGGCTTGGGTCTTTATGTGATCGCTTCAGATCTAACATTGTTGTTATCATGTAACAGGTGAGCAGATTGTTTATTTTTGTATGTAAGCAGCTTGTATTTGGTGATATTAAATTATTTTTACTCATTTTCAATAGGATGTTTTCCAACACGAGTGAGTGTCTTGTATTTATAAAACTAGGCTGAAGTGGCTCTTGTGCACTCACCGATAAGATCTGGTCGCCTCTCCTCAGCTCTCCACTCAGGTCAGCAGGCCCTCCTGCCAGGATGAAGGAGACAAAGATGCCCTCGCCATCTTCACCACCCACGATGTTGAAGCCCAGGCCTGTGGAGCCTTTGTGGAGCACAACCTTCCTGGGTTCCCTGTACAGACAGTTCAGATAGTACATCAGCTCGGGGGAGTCGGTGGGTTTCAGCATCTTCAGCTCGGGCGTAGCAGGACACAGAGGTGGAAAACAATCGCAACGTACATTGACGAAAGCCTCAGCGATGCTTTGCTCAGGCAACAGTGCTCAAAGACTGCTGGAGCTCCACAGGGGGATGGTGCTCTACTTAGGATCACTTGTCCCCAATTCAGATCTGACGGAAAAGGAACCTCGTCACATGCTTACACACAGACTGGCTTGCTTTCTCTCGCTCTGAACAATGCACACACACTAAGATACATGCATGGGATGTGCATACTGAAAGACACTGGCTCCCTATAAGGTTGTAGTAGCATTTTGGGTACAGACTCCCTTTTTAGGAAAATTTGGTTCAATGCACTTCATATGAATTAGAAACTCAGTGTACATAAAGAGACAACGGTAGGTTTGAAACCTATTGTATAAAGACAGTACTTGTCAAACGAATAATATCTAACTAAACAATACTGAAATAAAGCTATTCCTATCAAATCAAACTGCCTTCTGGAGTACAGGAATGTCAGCATGCATGTAAGCAGCACACTGCCCTCTGCTGGTGAATGCATAAACTGCAGGAGCATGAAGCTGCAAGGCCACATCATTGGGCACTGAAGACCATTTTCATTTTAATTTTCTCTTGTTCTTCAGAGGTGCCAATTATGTGTCCTCTGTCATCCACCACTTGTTTCAGGACCCCAAACAGTGTTACACTGTCAACAAAGCCAGTCTCCTATTCAGTGTCATTCCAAGACTTTCTGGCTTTAACAGAACTGTGGTGCTTATAACTTAACTAAACAAGCCATTGTTATATACAGACACTTAATGTTTTATGCTGTGACAGCATCCTCTCTACGAATTGTACCTTGAAAATAAGCAAAAAAAAAATAATCATCCCCAACCGCAGGCTAACTTGCATGCATTCAATCATTTCTAATGGAGCACAGATACCCTGATTCCAATCTTTCTTCCTTCATTTTCAACATGTACACGTAGAAGCCATTTATATGTACTGCATGATTTAACCACTAGGGGCAGTATTGTTTTTCTTTGAGTGTGATGATTACAGCTGAGCACCATCTCTGCAATAAATGGGAACATCACCCAGAAGGAAAATTTAGTGGATTTTCATCACCCCTGCTGGCTCTCATTATGATGGAAGATAGGAACAAATCATCCATTTCATTTCAAAGGTGCAGTACTCCTTCCTTTGAAAGCAATGTTTGGATGAGGAAGGCTTTCATACCATACTCTGTGAGATCAAAGCAACTCTTAATACCTGTCTCATCATGAGCTTTCTGAGGACTGTAATGACCTGAAAGTACTTACACCAAATCACATCCTGCTACCAACCACTACTTCTTACTGGACTCTTTAAAGAGATCATATTCTGCTTTTTGGCTTTTCCCCTCTCCTTTATTGAGTTATATATCTTTTTTGTGCAGGTAACAGGTTTGCAAAGTGAAAAAGCCCAAAGTCCAGCCCAAAGGGAGTTCCCATCTCCCACAGAAAACTCTGCTCTGAACTGAAAACAGCTCGTTTGTAGTCCAGCCTTTACTTCCGCTTTCTTGTGGTGTCCCAAGAAAACATGCGTCATAATCCTCGCCTAGCAGCCAGTCAGACACGCCCTCAAAAACACCGGTGGAAAAACAGTGAGCTGCAGCACAGCTCTCCTCTCCCTTCCAAACACTAGCTACCCTCCAGGCAGTCAGTGGACAGAAAGTTGTTCCTGTGATGTAGAGACAGAGCTCAGTTAAAACTTTATGGATGAAAGATACTTTTGTTACAGAATAATAACTCACCACTCTGAAACTTCTGCTCCAGTCCATGTTGCTAAGCTGGTAAGGGGAACATGCCAAAGCTGTGTTTACTGGCTTGTCAGGACGCGCCCTACTCCGCTTCTGATTGGTTAGTAGTCCTTAATTATGTACTGCACATGTGCAACTCACAACAAAGATCTTGTAGAAGTGAGATTCTTCACTCCATAGCTAAAACATAGCATTCAGCACACAGGGTGAAAAGAGGAATTGCAGCAACGTGCAGTATGACAAAACTAAGGTGTTTTTTTGAAAATGAAACCATGTAAACCTGTTCTAGTCCAACCCCTAAATAAAATGATAAACCTCAAAAAATTATCATAATATGAGCACTTTAAAGCAACATAGTATTTTGATCTTAAAACAACAGCTTGAAAATCATTTTGATGGTACACTAACTTATAATAGAGAGAATGGCGTCTGTCGTTGCCAAAACTATCACAAGAACGGTGTAATACTTTATAGCACCACATCACACCAACAAAACTCTTCAGCAAGAGAGCCATAGGAAGAAGCAAAGAGGATACAATGTAGCCTACAGAGTAGGTTCTTTTGAAGAAGTTAGCTCAGTATTCTCAGTACGGACACAACATTAGGTAATGACAGAGGCGAAGAGACCAAAGAGGACGTTGACGGAGGAGGCTAAGAAGAGAAGAAGAGAGTGACCAAGCAAGACCAGGCGAAATAAAAGGCTGTGAGACAGACACCAAGCTGGCCTTCCTTCTGTTGGACTAGTCAGTAATATTATGTCTTGTGTTGTCACACTTGCTTGATGTTTGGCTGTGTTAGCAAAGTTGTCGACTTGCTAGTTTTGATCAGTAATGTAATAATAACAACTGTACGTGTTCGGCAGTTTTTATTTAGGACAGCAGTGAAATACACTCAGTAGGGGTGCCAAAATGTTATTTTAAAGAAAGTGATTTATACATTAAACAAAGATGGAAACAAATAGATTTTTTGTGAAAAAGGTGGGTCCAGGAAGATCTGCCACTTTTTCAGAAAAGACACAAAATGATGAAACCAGTGGCAATCTTTCATTTTCTATTTTGAAAGTCTTCAAACTCAAAATGACTAAGATGAGTCTGTGCTACATTTTTCTTGTACTCCTGTATGCTCTCTGACTATTATAGTTATCATTACTATGCTATTGTCACACCACCTGAATTGACTGCGTAAAGTGGATAGTCACTACAGCACATCATATGAAATCCTCTGTCCTCAGACTCTTCATTCAGATAAGGAAAAACTCAGGGCAACAAGCACATGCCCTTGATTAAGTTGGCTGTATATAGCCATGGTATTGCGTCTGTCATTTTAAAAATCCAACAGTTCTTGTTTGAAATGGAAAGTGAAAAATAGAGAAATTTGATTGGTCAAACTATATAAAAGACACACCTGTGTTTTACATCACTGTCAAACAGATCTGTCAACCAATCAGACATGCATGCAACTGTTTAGTCAGTAGAGGATTCACATTCACACCAGAAAGTGATTAAAACTAAAATTATCATTCATAACACAACATAACCATCCATCACTTGTGCATACTAAAACTGAACTTACTTGTATCGTCTACCTCCCAACACACTGCACATCTACACATATAACTGTAAAACTACAGAATGTCAGATATTAGGTTTCTGATGATCTACCCAGGTTGAAAAAAACTTTTTCTAAAGGTAAGGATTATATTGCATTGGTTATTACTTTCATACCAAAACCTGATCGAGCGGGTGCACCACGTGCAAGGCTGAGTTAGCCCCTAGAAGGGGTCTGCGTCCGTGTGCCTTTGTGAGTGAAGAGTGGGTCCCAGGGAGAATGTGGAAAAAACTGACTTCACAAAGGTATGAACAATGCAGAGCTGTGCCTTTCCCTGATCAAATAATGGTTAACCAGCTCAACAGAATTTAACCCCTTGATGCCTGAATTTATTTACAATTATATAAGAAGATTGATTATTTTTGTTTTCATTTGCTTTCAAGCTGATTCTAAATTAAGTGGAGATTTTTAATTTGACTGTAGAACATGAAAAAAGATATAAATTCAGGTATGATGCAAATTAGCGACAACAGGCATTGGGGGAATACAAACGATATCTCTGCTGCAGTCTGAAAGGAAGAGGTGTGAAGCGAATTTGCAACAATCGGCGTCAAGGGGTTAACCTAAGAAAGGCAGTAAAGGATGTGCGAGCCCCTGAGCTAGAGGAGATGCTCACAGTCATACTCAGCAAGTTTCACAGGTAAGTACATAACAATGAGAAAATATAACGAATTAATTAATTTACATAATACAGTATATTTCAGTGGGAATAGTGTTTACTTTTTTTGTTTTGACACTGAGGGGGTACTAGTAGTAATTAGTAGACTTTTTAACAATGATGGAGTTCTCCACCCTATGCCTTCAAACGCAGTGATTAGCTTCCTGTTCTAGCAGTGCTACTACTTCACATAAACACAAGTTAGTTAGGTACTGTATAGCACAGCAGCTAAACCAAAATGTAATAGTGGCAATTTGTTTCAGTGACTTTCTAATTCTTACATGCCCACCTTTTTCCAAAACACATTTTTCTATTTTGACGGACAACTGAGTTATGGTTCAAGCCAAATAGTAAAGATCTGAGTACTTCTTCCACAAATGGATAAAACTGGCAATGTGTTAGTTGTAGCTAAAGCCAGGTCTGCGGCTAAATCAGAGCCCTGAAGATAGAGAAGGAAGAATAAAACATGTTAGCTTCAGAAAACCACACCAACGCGGTTGCTGGAGGCTAGAAGGAGGGAGCAAGCGACTGAATGCATAAGAGAATAGCAGGTGGTTATTTACAGACGATATGGTTATGCATGGCATGCCATTTATATGGTGTGATGGGACACAGTGGCGGACTGCAAAGAGATGGTGATAGTGGTGCTGGAAAGTACCTGGTGAAGTCCGTGTCAGGGTACAGGCCTAAGTGATAGTTTGGGAGGGGGGCGGAGTGGAGGAGACTTTTGTCGCACTCCACTGGGGAATAGTGTCGGGGGGAGGGTGCTTTGTCACATAGTTTGTTCACAGTGCTGTAAACTGGCTCAGGAGGCCTACAGTGGAGTGAGAGACAAGAGCAGAGAGGTTAGTGTCCAAAGACAGAGGTGGGGATGAAGGGTCTGGGATAAACAAAGATGATGGAGGCACACGGATGAAAGACTGGAAGAATAATAGAAATACAGCAGTATGAGATGAAGGAGAAAGAGCAGGGGAAAAGAAAAAGAAAAGAAAAGGAGGAAGTAGGCAGTAGGTGTAAAAGGTATATGGTTGTTGCTGGTCAAAACACAAAAATCTGAGAGTTGCCATTTAAAATTTCCATCAACAAGATATATTAATATTATGGATCATTTTATAGATATTGTTAGTTGCATGTGATAACTTACTATATATGTATGTTAAAGCCAGATTATGTAATTTATGTAAACCTCGGCCACTGTGGCCATTTGAGACAATTACACGATCACTGTAAATGCTAAAACACACTTTAATGGTAGCACAAGTAGTGAAGAGTCATAAAGTCAGTGAACATATATCTAAAGTTTGCTAACATTAGCCAGCATAAGATAGAGGTCACACTAGACTAAATAAGACTGTAACTGCAAAAAAGAGTTTTATTGCTTATCAATTCAGCTCTTTATTTGAAAGAGAAGGATTGGGTTATTTATTCTATCGTTATATTCTAACTTTAACGTAAGCATGCTCACAGGAGAGAGCAACCTATTTGAGACTCTTTAAGTGCAAACTTTTGAAAGTGGAGGCAAACTTAATTAATTTTATACAACACGTGCATACATGGATACTTTTTAAACCCTTTTTACATATATTTTAGAAGATACAAAGGTTATCTCTGAGGAAGGCTCAGTAGTTCAGAATTTTTTATTCAGTCAGACATCTTGATGACCAGCGATTCCTTGCAACAAAAACACATGAGTGATGTACATGCAAGCATGCAGTAGGGGACTGAGCACAGTGAATTTCTCACCTCAACTGGAAGTGCTGGGAATCAAACCTGTGACTCTCCCCGTCATCTAGCGAGGGATTTCTAATAGGATGAAAAAGTAAACTTTTGATAACCAACCACTGGTAACTGTCATTTATCATCAGATGCTGTAATTCTGCTATTTACATTCACACTAATTTTTTACTTTAAGACACTGGTCAAAGAAACACCTGGAGGCATGCTACATAGAACAACATGAGACAAGTGAAAACAGGAAAAGCCATGTCCTTGAAAGTACTGAAGTAAATGTCCATGTCAGGGATTTTTAGTCATCAACAACATCATCCCGAGTGTGTTAGCTCATACACAGTATGCCTGCATGGAGAGGCTGCACTAATCTGCCACAGACACACAGCAAATTCATATCATTGGCTAAACATTCAGTGAACGCTCAGCGTTTGCACGTCTCCTGTTTGTGACCTAATGTGGATTCAAGTGTGTTAACAGGAGCATGCAGTAAGTAAAGTATAGGAGATTGGAAATAAGTAATGTATGCATACTGTTTGTGCTGGAGACACTGGTCTCTGTGTGTGTGTGTGTGTGTGTGTGTGTATGTAGTCTGCTGATGTGAGGCTGGTAGTCATGACTAGTCATGGACTAGACCTGTGAGGTCCCTGTTTGGCCTGCCCTGAGCATACTGCAGCACATCACCACCTACACACTTTACTGTTCCTCATCCTCCTCTTGCTTTCTCTGTCTGTCACCAACTGTTGTGCATTTGCATCCTGTTCAAACATGAAAACATCTTCACCAAGCAACTCTGTCCCTTCTGGCTGACTGTGGCTGAAGAAGGAAATGTAGACCTAAAGCTATCTGGTATCATCATAATAACAGCTACACCATATCGCACACTATAATCCTTCTTGACAGTTAAGCATCTCAAGAAATGGATGATACTTATAAAGCCTAAAATAAAGAGCCAGACAGAGCATGGGTGGGTTTACCCTCCACTGCATCTGCTGATATGAGCTGCCCTTCAGGCAAGGGTGTTTCACTAATCATATTTCAACAACATGCCATGTCTATGCCATGTTGGTTCAACCGACCAACATGACAGCGTTATCAAAGAAAGTATGAGTGTGAACATCTTAGGACACCAAACAAAATGAGGTCACTTCATCTGCTTGCACAGTGTTTTTCTTCAGACAGCAAAAAACACTGACAAGCAGGGAGAATACTGCAGGGCTGAAACTTAAGGCATGTCAAAAGTCTGAGATCAGAAATGTAAATTTTGTCTTATATATAACATGCCTAGAACTACATCATTTAAACCAGCTGTTATTCGACTCTATTCTACCGGAGAGATGCAGACGCCAGAGAGGTCTAAACAGTTGGCTTCGTTTCTCTTGCTGAATCATTCATATTGCAATGAGCGGAGCTGAGGCGGCCAGTCAGTCCAGATCAGACAAAAATGCACTGACCTTGTAAGGACCTGTAGGTGCCATTTAGAGCCTGGAAGGGGACTGTACAACTGACCTGTGGGGGCGTGACTCTTCTCTCTTTTCATTTTATTCATTAGCATTAAATTCAGTTCAGACGCTTTAGCAAAAGTGCAGTAAGTTTATGCTTTTCTGAAATTTTTTCAAACTAGAAGGCAAATTTAATGCAGAAGTATCTGAATTTTAGCACCAAAGAAAACAACAAGATCTCAAACACGCTGCTGTTTCAAAGGATGACTGTGGAGAATTGTGGAGATGATCTGAAGTAGCTATTCTACTAAAAGAAAAAGTTTCTAATGAGAGGCAATAAGGTAAAAAAAAAAACAAACCTGCAGACAACATGTTGAGCTTCATATAAGTTTGTACAGTGATATATTGCCTAATATTTGGAGTTCACACCCTGTAACAGCCATACATCTAAGGCATTTTACTTGGTAGGGTCTAGTAAATAAAGTAACCATTTTGATATGTCTGAGTTGCCAAAACAACTTTTGAATCATTTTGCTCTGCTAATAAAGCAAAAAGAATCCTCTTGGCTTTGTAGCATTCACAGCATTGTATGTGTAGAACACAGAGAACAAGAGTGACACAAGCTACACTTTAGGTCAGCACGATAATCTTGAAGGTTATTAGGGATGCACCTTGGCCAAGAGCAAATAGTAAACCTCTTAACTCCAAAGAGAATGGAGGACTAATCCTTTACTCGACAAAGCTTAACACAGGGGTCCTTCAGTTATCCTCTGAAATGAGCTTTTGTTATCACTCTGCTGCAATATTCCTCCATCAGCCTTTGTTTTGCAAATGGAATATGACAACACAACATAATTCTTTTCACAGCACACAGCAAGGACGTAATCTAACAGACAAGCATTATGGAGTGTATGTACTCATTTGTTCCTTGTGATATCCACCACCTTTCCTTGTTGTGCTGCTTAAAAATCTGCTTTAATCTGTCATTCTTGAAATGCTGTGCCATATAACCAATAAATAGACCAGCTGAGGCTTCCACTCACATCAAACCCTTTGTTTGACAAGCAGCAGGGGGGACATCCACCTCTGACAACATTCACTGAGCAGAAAGACAAAAACTTAGATTTGACTTGATAGGAAATTTGCCAATTTGGTCCCAAGCCTTGTGGCAGCTTGCTTTGGGATTAGGTGATCGGGCAGCCGAGGTGGGGAGCTGCTAATGTTTGGCTGTGACTCAGCCCAGTAAGACATCTTAAGCTTTCTTCTGTTTGGACTGGGAGCAGCTGTCAAAGAGGAGTGACTGAAAACCCAACAGGTAGAAAAACACATAAGGAAAAGGAAAAAGACGGACAGCAAACACAGCAGACGTCTTTTGAAAAAGAATACACTGGAACTTTCATAGCCCATATACTGAGTCTTGTTTCCACTGTTTATAAGAGACAAATGTTTGAAAATATTTCATTAAAAAGCCATTAATTTTTAGGTAATATTTAATCAATTATCTAGAGGTTAATTAATAACGTAATGAGGACGGAACTCGGAAATGCAAAAGTGCAGCTCTGGACTGTCTGTGCGGTGCACACAATAAAGGGCGCTTCTTAATTGCATCCACGTTTCCCTCACTTGCGTCTTTTCCTTGCGTCTTAGTCCTGCCCACCGGGGATTCATGGAGAGACGCAAGGAAACCAAGCCAGGAGAGAAGGAACGAGGAAATATGTTTTTAGAGACATGAGACGTCCTTTCCTCCGAAGCGTCACATGAAGCGACGTCCGTTTCTGATGACGGCGGCAGCTGGATCAGCTGTCAGTCGGCTCTAACAGCTGTAGAGACTTTTCATGGAGTTTGTGTCTGCACACATGTGCACTGTTCTAATACTAATAAAGTCTCAGTTATCAATGCAGAGCAGCATGATTCTCCCTGTAGCTGTCACCTGTTTAACAAACACCTGCACATGAATAATTATAGCTTACTGTAGGCCTATGTCCTGTTCAGAGCCACAGGATCATTTCTACTGGCACAATGCTGATATTAAGGTGGAGTGAATGTGTTTGGCTGGAGCATTGTAAAGTGTGTAGTTCATCCCCCATCTGACTCTATACTAATAACAGCAGCATCAGAAATAAAAATAGCAGCAGCAGAGGACAGTAATAATGCTGTAATAATGTAATAATGCTATGCAATGTTGACCAGTGAAGATGCACACCCCTAGTATGTGCACATACACTTCTAGGTCTGCCCAACTTCCAGTCCCCATCACGTTCCTGCACTGCTTCATAAAATGGCGGTTGTAGCAGTGTACAAAAGATCTGTCATATCAGCTGCTGAACAGACTGAAGTTCGAACAATTGGTATGTGCCACGAGTCACCTAAAATGATATATCCTGTTTTTTATGGTTGGTTTTTTGGCAATCCAAAAAACTCAACTGAAGCACTGAACAAAACAAAGCACTGATCAAACAGCAAGACAACATCTGTCTCTGCCAATGACGCCACATCAATACCACAGAAAAACATCCAAATCTTTCTCCATACATTCCATTTGAAACTGTCACTGTGCAAATGTATTTTACTGTGATGGGTCTGCTGCTGGACCTGAGGCAACAAGCGTGTACCACCCACACTTTAACACAATATAGGTACAAAAGCGCTGTTGTGTCAAATTATAAAGCAATTACTTGATGCTCCAATGGTTACCAAGCATGCGTCACAATGACACTTTGTCCAGAAAGAAATCATAAAAAGCGACATTCAGAGGCAAACACAACACACCACAACAGAAACACAGGACTACAGCAGACCAGTGGTTTTCAAATAGCTGTTTCTGAGGACCCTCTATCTTACTATTCGTTTCAGTAAATGTGATCAGAATGTAATGTTGCAGGTCCTGACTGGGGATCAAGGAATCCACATTTAGCGCCCCAAACTCTTTTTTTGAGGCTATCTTTGAAAAACACTGCTGGGAAAACTGGACACAGACTTAAGAATTAGTGGGGTTTAAAAAAAAAGCTAAAAACAGGAGCTCCTAACGCCAGGACGGATCAGTCGGGACATGGGGGAGACAAGAGGAGCGGGTTGGACAAAGATTCTACCTGTAGTTCTAGTAGTCTGGTAGGAAGGGAGGTAATTACCGTAAGAAGGAAAAACCATCCAACCTGTTTATATCCTCTTCCCCCAGTAAGTGCTTAGGGAGTGGGGAATAACTTCCAGGGGAGATGGGGAGGACACCAGACTTGTACTCCAAAGTGCCACTGTTGATGGGGGAAGAGATATGATTTTCCATGGCTGGAGAAAAAGCTGTTCAGGAAAAGAGGAAGAGAATAAAAACAGAGTGGCAGCTGCGTTAACAAACAAAACAAACTAGCTGACACAATTTCTTCTCTTGCCAGGAGAGTATTCCTGCATACTTTGTGTTTCAGAGAACAAAGAAAAGAAAAACAAAGAATCTCTATGACTTTGTCAAATACATTGTGCAAGCAGTACAGCTTAAAAGGAATTCCCTATGTGTAACTTAACAGCAAAGATAAAGTGAGTGTTATCAACTGAGTTTCTAGTGATGTTGACACTGAATAATATATAAATTGTATATATTCACAGGAAAATGTATAACAAGCCCAGAGGGTAAATGAGAGAGGTTGGGTGTAGTGAATTATCCCCTGATTCTGCAGTTCAATGGAGCATTTTGGGTTCTTTTAGTTGTTCTGGTTTAACATAGCGTACTGTACTGTTCAGTCTCAGTGCTTTCATCAACCCCATTTTTAGCAACAGCAGGCAGCTGCTTTTAGCGAAAAGGCTCTGATAAAGTCACTGTGCACTATCTGCCCAGCACTAAACAGCAGACACACAGAGTTCGAGACTAGCTGGTGAACATAGTGGAGTATTTAGCAGCTAAAGAGCCGGACATTTTTTTCAGCAATCAGTTGAATGCAAACCAGAGATAAAAAGGGAGTGAATATTGGACTTAAATCGATCAGGTAAACCGAAACATGGCCTCAAATTAATGCCAATACTGCTCTGTTTCTGCTGGATATATGATAAGTGATTCACAGTCATCAGATGTGGACACAAATCTCATGTGTAATAACCAGGGGTGTGACGAGATCTCGTGGCACTCATGCAATTGACATTTTTCACGCTGTCAAGCCACACATTATTTTTCTCACGCAGTGAAATACAAATTTATAACTAATAAGATTTAAGACTTGCGGAGCTAATCAACTCCACCCAGCTGATTGACACCGGCGTACGCTGTGATAGTAATCAGCTGAACCCACTCGCACTGTGAGTCCACACAGCTTTGACAAGTGGTAACGTAGACCTAGCTGCTCTGTTTGTGATTGTAAGCTGCACTTTATCAGAGCCACTGAAGTTAACGTGTGTGGATTTGTGGTAACATGCAGTCTGAAATTGCATCCTGCCAAAGTTTTGACCATGAGCAGAACACCTGCTGAAACACAGGAGCTATAAAAGTCCAGGAGTTTATAACTAAATTAAAATTTTATAATTTATCATTGAGGTGAAAAGGTGCCACAATCACATTTCAAGAGGTTACTTCCCCAAACAAAGACACAACGAGGAGGGAAGACTAAATCATGACTCAGCAGGGATGATATTACATGAGAAAAGTTGATCTACAGGAGAAACAGTTCTGAAAGCAGCACAGAATGACTGAGAGCTGCACTGACTTTGATTCAGTTATAGTTAAGCTATAGATTTTGAATTGTCACCTGCCACCTGAATTTTGTGTTTCTCTTTACATCAATAAAAAAAAAATCACCATAAACTGGTGCAGAAAAAATCATCAGGATGCAGGAAATAAAGTGTTTAATGTTAAAATAGTCATATAATTCAGCATAATAGATTTCTTAAAAATAGTGTTAAAATTTCGTCTCGTGTCGATCTCGTGAACCCAATCTCGAGTCTCGTCTTGTGGGTTAAGTGTCGTCACACCCCTAGCAATAACCAGTACGATACATCATTTACATTTACTGGTAAACTTTTCTAACTGACAAGTCAACTGACGACTAATCAAATAAAAGAGGTGAGGACTTACAGTGTGTGATATCAGGAGGCCCATAGGGATCTGACAAGTAGACATTGGTGGGCTTTCCCACCTTTAAGTAGACCACATCTGACGTGTTCTTCAAAATAGCCACAGCTTCTTCATGAGACACTTCCTCCAGACTGTAGTTATTCACCTGTCCAGACACAGATATACAGTAGTCCTTGTTTGTTCAATCAGGGGTTTTAAAGGCTCCGTTGTGTTTCCTTACTGCTCAATTCAGATTAGTCCAGTGTGCTTGTGGCCTTCAGGAGACTGGACTATGACAGATGGTGTTCGGGTGAGAACACAGCAGTAGGAAGGTAATTAAATTAAGCTCTGGTTTAGCAAGAGGGATGCCCTCCTCCTGAACAAAAAGCTTGCTGTTACTCTACTGAGTATGCAGGTTACCACTTTCTTGCTTTCTAAATGTTTGCCAGAGACTCATTTCATCACTTCATCATGTAGACGAAAGATGCAGGAAGAATGTTGTCAGCAAGTACATTTCCTGATTAATACACTGCATGTTAATGTACTGTGTACAGTGTAACCTGGTTCATGGAACAGCCATTAGTCTCTTCGATATCTGTCAATATAATAGTGAGCACTGTATTAAAATGATAAAGATGCAGAACAGGTTCAGGTCCTGCTGGTGAAACCAAACAGTCATCATTTGTCAGCACACCAAAGCAAAATGTTATACTCTAAATATACTTTTGTAAAAATATGATATTGAATATGATAGAAGTAAAAAAAAAAGACTGCATTTGTTAGGTATGTATAAAGACATTAGAGGCCATCAGGGACTGTATCTGAGCTGTGGAAGTGTACCTTTAGCGTCACATAACTACGCTTTGTCACTTTTTCTGAAAGCGTTGGTATTGGACGCCCTGAGATGAGAACGGCTGTGCACCTTCATACTATTGCCATTGAACTAAATGTTATGGGTGTTTAATGTATTTAATTTCTTATGTTTTTATCTACACTAAGTGATCTGAAACAACAAAATCACCACAGAGTTGAATAATCTCATCTCAGACACAACAACAATTCTAAGCTTCACAAAGGCCATGTGACTGCTGTACTGCATTACAGTAGAGAGTAATAGTGATTCCACTGTGCTGGCCAATTTTTTTGCCATTTAATATTCCGCTGTGTGCTGTATGTTTCCGCTGAGATTAATTAAAAACATACTGTATTTTCATATCCTTCTCTCTTAACACAGAATTCATTTATGTACTCACCATTAACAACCTGTCTCCAACTTGTAACCGGCAATCTTTCTGTGCTGCCCCGCCATCAATGATCTTGGTGACGTATATGCTATTGTCTCCAGGGATGTGCTGGTTTCCAACTCCACCTGCAATACTGAAGCCAAGCCCTGTATGTGTTTTTGTATATGTGAAAATAGTTGGTTAGTTTCTGGGTTGTGTGTACGAAATCAGACACTATACTAGCACTATTTGATAATGTGTATTATTATGCAAATATGTATGCAAAGAGAATTTGCTTTTTTTGTTAGAGGAACCAATTTTTCCATATTCAAAACATGCTGCAGTGACCACTTAAATTGAATCAATATGATTAACACTCGCCAGGAAAGTATTTACATGAGCATCAACCGCAGGATAGAAATGAATATTAGTCACAATCAATCTGTGTGTGATTGACTTAGCACGACTGTGTGTATGCGTTAGTCTGAGCCCACCTTTTGGTCCTTTGATGAGTTTGATCTCAATGATGGTCTCCAGCATTGGCCTGCGGCGCCGCACATACAGCCGGACAATGGAACCGGCAACCTTCAGGGCTTCTACGGCCTTACTGTGAGAGACCTCTGACACATCTGCATCATTCACCCGCAGGATGCAGTCGTTTACTCTGGGAGAGGAACAGTGTGGATTAGTCATAATTATTAGCAATAACTAAGAGCAAAGCTGCAATCACACTATTTCATTCTTTAAATACTGATGTGTCCAATCTGTGCAGGCAGATATAGAGCAGCCATTTTGGGAAAAGTGTTAAACCTGATGGCTTTTTTTGAGAGTCAAGCTCTTGCTAAAGTTGCAAAACTTCTGCTTTTATGGAACTACATGCTGTTGACTATTTTTATTGAGTACCGTTGAGGGCACGCCCCTCATCGGTCTTTCGTTAAATATAACAGTATATTAAGTAGTTGAAATTAGCTCTACCTTGACAACATTAAAAGGCATAAATAATGTTATTGTACATGAGTTTCAGATTAAGGCAATGTTGTGCATGTTATTCACTTTTTTATGTATATGTAGGTCTGTGAAGCGTGACAGAGAGAAAGAGTGAGTGTGTGCATGTGGGCGAGCACATGAGTGTGTAAAAATGTGAGAATTTCCCTGAGGTGTCAACTGAAACATCCATGTCCTGGCACTCAAGGACACAACTCTCCTGGGGGTGCTCATAGAGACCAGCTGGGGCCCAGCACACACGCACACACACACACACACACACACACACACACACATAATTACATGCATACATACACACCCACTTCCACCTGTGAGTGAAAAAATGACTTCCAGCATAAAAAAAAAGCTTTATACTGTATTTATCTTTCTTCTGTTACTGTTTAAGTAGATAAACACAGAACTCATGTTGGTGATGACTACATGAACAAATAGCCTGTAAGCCTACTCTAAAAAAGCTCTAAATTGTGAGAAAAGTCTAAATAAATGTAAATGATTCAGAAATAAAATGGTGGGGTTGCTGTGGGTTTAGTCCTAACTACATCCATTCTTTTGCCTCTCTCTCCTAAAAAAACAGACACATTTAAAATGCTCCAAGCCATCCCTTAAACCGAGCCAGTGCACAAAGTATGTGCACTTAGTGCTCTGCTACAGTGTCTCAGAGCAGCGACAGGAAGGGTGTCTGGCTTCTATAATGTTCTATTACCAAATTCCTATCAGGCCTCCTTCCTCACCCAGATTAGACTTCCCCTCCTTCCATAATGCATTTGTCTTGCTGCCACCTTGGAGTGGGTGACCATCAATTAGGCTAAGTGTGATTTATGCCAGGGCCCGCTTCTTCTGCGATCTGTTTGAGATTGACGCTGTGCATGCATGATGCTCCTCTCTGGCATCTTTGATCTGACAGTAATGCTCCAGAGCTGTAGCTTGGAAAAAGAACAGGGACTGGCCTGCTACCAAAAACAGCATTATCAATCACTGCTACTCTAAAAAGGTGGGAATACAACCAGGGCTGGACTGGTAATCTGGCATACTGGGCCAAAAAATGGGCCAACGATCGGCCCATAATGCATGAACAGCGGCCCATTGCGTAATTTTCTATACTGACACTGGTCCGGTCCAATCACATCTCTTACTAGCCCCCACCCCCTCTGCTCTCTGTTTCTTGCGTTAGGGTTAGGAAAAAAGACAAGGCTTAGTGCCCGTGTCCACCAAAGCGTTTTTTTCTGAGGCCAGCATCTTTTTTCAATTCATTGCAATGGGAGCGGCGCGTTTTTACGAGCTTGTGGTGGTACTCTCCGAGATGTTTCCTCGCCCATGTCATGAACCCACATACAGCGAGGCCGTCCTCTCTTCACACAGAGCAAGGGCCAGAGCAAGTACTCTACTCTGTGTTGACATTTTTACATCCAGTAAAGTTAGGCAGAACTACTTGCAACAAATGTATCAACCAAAGTAGGCGGAAAACCTGCCAAAAAGGGCAAAAAACGCTTTGGTGGACATGGGCCCTTAGGGATGTGGAGGTGCAGTGGTGTACATTAGTGGCTCATACACCCTTGCATTACACAAAAAAAGCTCCAACATGTTCTAAATTCAGTCAAATTGTGACTCTCTAGTTTCATAATTAAAGTCAGTATTCATGTTTATTACTAAACTAGCCACTAGATCCAAGGTGTCAAGTAGGGGCGTTTTCCCTCAAGTAAGCCTTTTACTCCAGGACAGTGATGAATGGGCTCAGGTTGTGTCCTTGCCTCCTTGATACACTACTGTAACAAAGGATCTGATGGACTGTATCCACATTCCTTTGTTAATTTAATAAAACTGTTTTAGATTGTGGGTCACCCTTACAGTCGCTTTAGTGTGCAGACTTTCAGAGATCAGTAAGTGCTGACGCTGCAGAGTACTGAAGGAAATAAATGCCAGTTGGTTTGTTACTCTTGAGAATAAATAAACAGAAGTTTAATTTGTATAATATTGGCTTCTGGACAAAAAGTTCATCATTTGAGAGTTCAGGATTCATTTGTTTTATACAGGATCCACAGAAAAACAATCCTGCTGTATAATATCTCAACTATTTTTTCTATGAAAGATTTCTGAGGGTAGATTGTAAGTGGTCCCCCCCCCCCCAAAAAAAAGTTCCTGTCCAGTGTGAAAACTTTTCTAGTTATCTCTTATTGAAAACCTTGGTGGGGAAATGTAAGTGACTGACCTCAGGCGTCCATCCTCTGCTGCAGCTCCTCCAGGGATGATCTTGGTGATGAAGATGCCGGGGTCGTCACCGATATGTGGATTATCTGTGCCTCCGGCAATGCTAAAGCCCAAGCCTGAGTTACCCTGCAGCCATGGAAAGCAGTCAGTGACAACAGGGACTCTGCAGGCAGAGTTATTTTCTATGTAGACATCAACTGCTTGTTTCTAAGACAGTTTGAGGACACTGTCTGCAGTGGAGTGGATTAGCTGAAACAAGACCCCTGTTGCTGTTTTACTTTCAATAGAGAGAAAACCACCAATTTTTTGTTACTGTTAAATTGAAGCTAATCAGACATTTATTTATAAGTGCCTTACAAGGTTCAAGGTCATACAATTTATACATGATAAAAGACAAGTATCAGGATATGCTAACAATAATGACAGATAAACAAATACATTGAGAACTTACATGAATCCCAGAATACACTGATAGTATCTATTGTTGCTTGTAAATCTCTCACTTTACTGGTGATTATATTTTGTTCCTCAATTGTAAGTCACTTTGAAGAAAAGCATCTGCTGAATGAGTAAATATAAATGTAATCTTATTTATATGTTTATTTTCTCCCCAAACAGAAATATGTGGATATATTTTTTCTAGTTATTAAATAATTATTTTCTAGTTTTAAGATCTGCCAAGGTGCAAGTCCTGCTGGTTGGGATTAACTGATGCACAGGAAAAAATACATCTTGTGTACTACTTGACAGCACCGTGCAAACATCTAAAAGCCATCCTCGTAAGCATCCTCATTTCATAGACATTGGTTTTCTAAATGCTGACATTTAACACTTTTGAAAAGCACAAGTAACTGTTTCTTTAATAGTCAATGAAATATTGATGCATGACAGGACAGTATGGCATTATACTGTCACTGCTCTCAGCATAAGTACAGTAGTCAGAGGTGTACAGTTTGCCATTACAAAATTACTCTGGCATCCTGTTGTCAAGGTCACGGCCTCTCTCCTGGCTCTTTGTTGTCATGACACTACTATAAAATTATGTATTTATAAGACAGCAGGATCACACAGTCTTTCAGAGCAGAAGCTGCACTTTGTCGGCTCTGCAACTAAAATCCCCAGGATTCCCACTCACAAAATGAAAGTCAAGCTTTGATTAAGTTGTTCGCTGATGGGAATAGCAGCTTCTCTTGATTACAGTTTCCAGTGAGCTTCCCTGGAGGGCCTCACTGCCTGAAACCACTACACAAGATGGGTTTGGCCATCATCTGATGGCTGATAATAAATACGGAAGTCCTGGAGTAAGGATTAAGGTTGACTTCTGTCTCCAATGCCCCAGTGCAGGCTCCCCTTGTTGATTGGTGGTGTTCTGTTGGTTGGGCTTTGTCTCTGCTCCCCACTGTATTGGAACTGTTAAAGCTCTTTCTACTCTGTGCCTGTTAGGATCCACTTCTGCAGATATTTCCATCTCTCTTGGCGATTCATTGACGAGCTTGTGCCAGCTGTGCTCTGCTTTAGCACACAAATCAGTTCTTTTTAGAGTTGTGAGGGATAAAACTGTTTCATCCTATTTGCCTTTATATCAAAAATCTGCATGAATTAATTATTAAATTAACTTCTAACCAGTCAGATGCTTAAGTCAAATGGAGAGTTTTTTCATTGACTTTATGACTATGTATAAAAGCCATGTTCAGCTTAAGTGTCATGATCATGGAAATCTTTTGTGGTGTTTATACATACAATAAGCTATTTCAGGGGGTGTGCCGTTTTGGCCATACAAATATGCAGTTTAATTCTTGTCATTGCATTTGGTGGAAAAACTGTTCTAAAGGCTAGTCTGAGCAAAAAGTCCCAACTGTTCCCACACAATTCATACTAGGAAAACAAACAACTCTTCCCACATATATTTTTGATAGTAACTTATGATTTACACACAAAGTAACAAGCCACACTGAGAGTAGATCCTCGTGTGAAGCAGCAGGGATGTTTTAACTTTACTGTGTCATTGCCTTGCGTCTTATTTTAAAGCCTTCAAGAGACCATGTCAGTACACCACAGGGCTGAGGCACGTTCTCATAGATTTTCTGGGGTTAATCACAGCTGAGGGATCAAACATACTCACCCGCTCTAGAGTGATTTCCTCAAACTCATATTCAATTTCTGTGCCATTGACCTGAGGAAACATAAAACAGATTGTGTCAGGACACCGACTCCATTTTCTGTCTTTCAGACATTGCTATAAACTATTAAATTGTACAGTGTATTACATAATTTCTCTTAAGGTGGAGCCAATAAAATAATAAGCCCCACATTAAGTGCCAGTTAATCAATATTAGCTATTTCTGCAACATGGAGGTGAGCTACAGAGGAGTTTCTACATTCTGCAGGTCACTGAGATGAATTAATATAATGATAATAATGATAAATTAATCTGCTGGTTGTATTGACCTTCTGCTGAAAAAGATGTGAAAATTAAAAAAGACACAAACATTTAAACTCACATAAGGAACGGAATCCAAAGTGTCTGTGTTGACGATTATCGGGGCTGGGCTGGCCTGTAAGAGAGACAGAGAGAGAAGTAGGAGATAAGGGGGAGACTTAGGGTTTTGAGAGAGAGAAGACCGGGCCCACCACTGTCCTACTTTCCATAAAAGTATCCAGGGGACAAGCTTGTGGATTGCTGTAACATCAACAATTTAATAGACTTCCATTTTCTGGATGGCACCAGAAACACTCCCCTCTCATAGACAGCACTCTGATACAGTTATTAAAGCAGAATGGGTTTAAGACGAGAGCGGGATGGGAACACAGGTGGATGTAATCAGTCTGTATCATGCAGATTTGCAAGTCTGACACCTTACTGATAACAAAGACACTCAAAAATTGTGATAATTTATGATTCTACATGGCAGCTTGTATTGAATGCCTGGTAAACATAAATGTTCAAATTTAACGGCACCAATGGAAAGACTGTCGAAATTGTGCAGTACGAAATAAAACCAATGTCAAACAGTGACCGCAAAATGCTTTCCCCTGATGGCCTGTAGAAAATGAGCAGATGGTTAAAGGCAGGACTCCTGAGAGAGGAACTGTTTTGGCTGATGAGAGCAGTGACCGGACATCAGATTAAAAGCAGCTCAGTTTACAGCACATAAACAACGAGCCTGATGTATGAGTCCCCCTTCAGAAGATGATGCCCAAGGTTATTTGTCCCCACAAGATAAATAGAACTCAAACAAACAAGGGCAATAAGAAGAGAAAGGGATAATAATTCTTCTGTGAATGATTAAATAAAGTTACCTAGTCCCGTCACATATCCTAGGCTGGAAACACATTTTACGTGCGGCGTTATGAGCTTGAAGGATTATCACAAAAACACAGATTAGTCACCGCTATTGTGTAGTCCCTCACACACTGTATACCCATGTACATTTGAGTGACATGATGCTGTAAAAGACAGGAAGGTTTGCTTTGTCATCAGGCCAGTGACGGCACTTCAGTAAGAGTCGGTCTGCATTAATAATGTTACCTTTTCTTAACATTCATTTTAATTCATTTAACCAAGCCAGTTATATTTTCTGTTATGCTGAAACAGTTAAAAATGCAACAATATTAAAGAAAATTCAAACAAATTTATAACAGTTATCTTTTGTACTCTATTCAACACTGTATGCACATCAGACCAATGAATGTCCTCATTTGGAAAATCAAGTTACAATTTATCTGATTTGAATCTGAAGAACCAAGTAGTTTATTTTTGTCATCAACAATAATCCAATAAAAAAAACACCATGGGATGTGCTTTTTGTCAGCTGATCTATGAGATGCGCAGCTCAGACACACCTCAGTAAAGAGCATTTGCCATAAAAGATGAAAACAAACCAAGATAACAAAAAAAAAAAGACAGAAAGAACAACAAGTAAAACAACCAAGAAAACTGAGAAGAAACCACAGGCCACTTCATCAAGGCAAGCCAAAGTGAAATGTCAATGACTTATTATCAAGTCAAATGCATAATGCAGTGTGCCACTAAAATACTTCCCTCAGCATGTTTTCACGCTTGGTCTGATTCAGCTATCCAAATGAGCTCAAATCAGTTAATCAGTATTGTTGCAGATTTGTGAATACAAATCAGATTCAAACCTCATTCTGCAATATTTGTTGAAGGTCTCTGTCACCCCAGTTAACTTTCTGCTCTATTCTCTACCCCACCAAAACAATGAAAACCTCTTAACTGTAAGACTAAAATGGAAAAATCCCATCATGGAATTGGAGCTGGTTAATCCTAAATTGAATAATAAAGCCTTTATATTTATTTAATGCAGTAATTGTACCCACCTTTTTACATTTGGTTATTAGTTCTACATTTAATGTCACACAGTTTGTTCAGGACATGCATATGCAGTATCTCCCTGCTTCATTCAGAAGCATTTATTCACTCATGTGAATTATTAAATTACTGTGGTTCATTCAAATAAGCAAGTTGGAATTATGTGCGACTCTGAACATTACAGAGACAGACAGTGACATAGAGACTGACTGACTCAGTGAATTTAAGAAAAAGAGAAAGATTACAGTAGGCCGGCTGCACAGGATTGCAAAGCCAGAAACTGATTGAAGTAAAATGGTGTTGCTGAGAGGAATGATGAGAGGGATTAAGGCGCTTCTGCTTGCCATACACGGACACTAATCATATGTATGAATGCACAGCCATTCTCAGAGAGAATCATCAACAATGGACTCAACTCTGACTTCCAACAACACACTACAACGGCACGTGAAGCCTTTTTTTACTAAAATTTGCTGCCAAAATTAGATAGATTAGATAATATAATTAGATATTTACTTCTCAGACAGACACTTTCCCACAGCTATCAACAAGTAGCTTTAGGAGCAAAACTATCAACACTGAAATCAAATTTTTTTTTATTGCAAATAAAATAAATTTGCGATTAAAAAATGTATTAATGCAAATCTAAATGTTTTTTTTGTGAATCAAACGTTTTGCTTTTGAATGCTAAACATTTTTTGAGCTGCAAATGATGCAAAAACATTAGAATTCCTTAATTGCGTCATACAGTTTCACTTCTTTGCACTATTATTCCCTACAGTACCTAATACCACATAACATGTATACCACTGCCACTATGAATCCACATGTCTGTACACACAGACCAACCGAGAGGTAATGGCCACTCGACTGTGCACATAAATGGCATGCTTAACTGCACTTCATTTCTCATTTCTCTTCTTGTTCATGCTTCCTACCATCACCTGCCTCCAACAACGCATTATGCCACTGGTCCAGGAGCATTGCAACACTGTGTATGTTATGTTAGGATACTTTCATGGAGCTGTAAACTATACCATTCATAATATCATAGCCTAATAATATTGAATTTTCAATCACAATTCTGCCAGTGCAGAAAAAAAGCTGTATTAATTGGGGCAGCATTCCTACATGGCTAGTTTCATTCAGCAAACACCATCTACCAAAACATGTGAACTGTTTTCTAATTTCTAAACCCTACAAGTTGCCACAATGTTGTCTATTTTGTCTTTTTGTATAAACCTTCACTCTGATATTGTGCTAAAGAGATTGTAAACAACACATTCTCAGTTGAAAAATACTGAAGCTCTTACTGGATGATGAGGAAGGTGTAAAACCCTTACTCTTTTAGTGAAAACTGTCATCAAGCTGCAGAAACCAACGATGCACCATCAAATTCTTAAGATATTACAGAGTAAGTTGCTTGTATTTCCATAGTCGAGTGCTGAGCTCTTGTTGAGTTTTGCTCAATAATTCAGTGGCACCTCTATGTACACAGTATAGTGGCTCATGAAAACAGGGGAATGGTTCAATAATTCACAAGCATCTCATGTAAAAATAGTCAAAACGCAATGTGAGCAGTTGATGCTCTATTACACTCTAACCATACTTCTATGAAGTATGGTTAGAGTGTGGGGGGCGGAATGGAGGAGTGTGATGGAAATGGACAAAAGAGATCAGCTACTTCTGGTCAGCAGAGTCTAATTGAAAATACTGAATCATCATTTTTCTCTTCAACCGTAGCAAAGAAAAACAAAGGAAAAATAAGGAAGGACAGCCAATTTTGGCCTTTGTGACAGATATTAAAGGGGGGCTATTATGCCTTTGCTTGTTTTCTATCATATATATAGAATGTTACACTGTCGGCCGTTCATAAACATAGTTAACAACAAAGTATTTAAATAATGAGGTATGTAAGTATGTAAGAGTTATCCCTGTGAGCAAAAAGCTCAGGCTTCAGACTGCTCTGAAAACTAGGTTTCCAAAGTTCTTTCTGCCTTCGTGGCTAGCTGACGTCCACTTGGCTTGGATGTCCTACAGTTCCAGCACCGAAGTACAGGGACACACCCATAAAGTTAATGGACCACTCTGCTCATAGCACTATAGCAAAGTGTGGAGAGGTCTGGCCATGGACTGCCTTTGGAGGTTGTTCAAAATGTCTTTCAGCAAGTGCTTTTGCGTTAGTGAAGGAAAGTTAATTTCTTGATCGATGAATCTATTTATTTGTGGCTAGTGACTCAATCAGCTAGCTGACTCTGCCAGGACTGTGAGCTTGGAGCCCGGCCCTGAAAACCTCCTCCTCCAAGCAGTCCAAAGCTCCGGTGCTAGTGGCGTGAACACCATCCCTTCCCCTGGTGCTCAAGCTCCCTGGCCAGTCAGCTATGCCCCAGTGTCCCATATTTTCCAAGTTAAGTTACTGTAGCTTTCATAGCCATCGAGCTCACCCGCAAGACAAGTGGTGTGCGTTATGTATGTATAAAGAGAACTGAGATACAGAGTCGAAAGCTGTTCAGTGGCACACAAACCCAAAAAAGTTACATTTCTATGTGGAAAATTACCCGGATTGTCTGCATAGCATAGAGCGAGAGCACCAGAGAGCTGAGCTGGCTAACTTCTGGTTTAGTCCTCTACTAACCTTGAACGGGGATAGTACAGCTATTCTAAGCTTTCCAAATGTTATCGGACCGAATGGATCGAATTCTGATAGCGAAACGAGTCATTTCGCAGGGGGTTGTGACTCAAAAAAAATAATTCACAGTTTTACAGCCACTCCTTTCACAATGTAAGTCTATGGGTAAAGGTCTTTTGGGGCCACTGTGCATCACGTGATGGACACAGAAGTTGTAATTACACTGTCTGGCCACTATGCCAGATTGGCTTACTTCCTTTGGGCTTGGTTACAGTGTCTCTCAAACACGGGTAAGTATATTCAGCTGTAGCCTGCAGACGCGAAGGAAGTCGAACTTCCAAATACGTTTCGCCCCAGAAGACGCCGCACACAATACGTGATGACGTTTATCCCGGCCCACGTACAGTATACCCTCAAGCTGCGGTTAGATTTATGTTGACTGGTTAATTTGTGGCAGAGAGACATGATTGTTTTTTTATGAAAAGATTGCTATTCATTTTAAAGACTTTTTTGAAACAGAAAATTATACAGTCTGAGAATAGTAAAGAAATTAAAAGAGTTAAAATGTGTTTGTTTAACTTTGTTAGGCGATATCCCTGTGTCATGCTTTATATCTTGTCGTTTGCCAGAGCCATTAATAAGATTTTATTATTATATATTATTATTTAACGGCTCTGGCCAAAACAAAAGTACACAAAACGACAAGATATAAAGCATGACTGGTTTTGGATAAAGATCTTTGTATGAGATTAATTCAAGATTCAATAAAGAAAAAAAAAAAAACTCCAGCTGCTGTTTTATTATGTTTTCCTAAGCCACCTTTCGAAAGTCAGAATGTCATGGGGGTGCTGAGTGCAGGCTGAGGACTGAGGTGTGGATCCAAATGCAGAGGTAGGCGAGGTGGTTGCAGTTCAAACTAAAGATTTTATTCAAGCACAAACTAAACTGAAACAGGCTTACATGGAGCTCAGGGCAAAAGTCCAAACAAAGGTAATCCAGAAAAAGGCAAATCCAACATAAAGACAGAGTAATCCAAAACAGGGGAACAAACCAGGGAACAGAGCACAAGGCGATCAATATCAGACGCACAGACGTGACAAAGACTGAAGAAACAAGCAAGCAAATATACACACACAGGAACTAACCAGCGGGGTGGGAGCAACACAGGTGAAGGGAATAAGGACCAGGCACCGCAGACACACAGTGAATAAGACAGAGAGCAACAGCAAGGAAACCAGTCAGGAAACTAATACAGAACAGAATAAAGAATAAACCGAAAAGACTAGAAACACAAGCAGACACAGATCCAAAAACAAAGGCAGAAGAAACAAATAAATCATCAAGACAACAATATACTAACAACAGGAACAAAGCTAGACAAAACCACCAGGCACAGAAGACTACAAAATAAAACAGGAAGTGAAGTTCACGGAACACACAAGGACAGATCTACCAAAGCAAAACATGGAACGACTGCAAAATCAGGACATGGACAGGACCAAACTAAAACATGGACATGAAAGACTAAGGACAAAGACACAGACCATAAGTAATAAAACACAGAAGTACATCGACCAAGAAAACACTAAACATGAACTAAAGCACAGGACTAAGAACTACGATGAGAGACAAGGCAGTTACTAAGAAAACTTAAAGCGAATTAACAAAATAATAAACTAGACTACAAAACTCCAAACCATGACAATATCAAATAAACACAGGAAAAAACAACAGCACAAAACCAAATCCTAACACAGACTGTATGTTCTTGTGGTTCAATGGCAGCAGGACTGCCTTTAAATAAGAGTTTTGACCAGGGGCGGACTAGCACAATAATTCAGGCTGTGAATTTGACTCCATCCCAGGCCACCCTGTTCACGTAAACCACCAGACCGCTAATTTTGTGGATTTACCCTATTTGTTGGTGTAACGGGTGCCAAACTAGGTACAGATTTGGCCACTATGTTCATCTGGGAAGAAAATTACCCACATTATACAATACAAACATCTGGGACTGACAATCTGAACACTGAGTTTTCACTTTCCTAAAAACTCCAGTGAAATAGCCTTGGCTAGCTACACCAATAATGGCACATATAATTGTACAAGGCTAGACACAAAAAACAACACTTAGAAAAACAATGAGTATGAATGTTGAAATTTTATCTTTATATTCAAGGATTGCGAATATATGTTAGCTGAAAAGTAACAAGAAATTGTATTCCAGAAAAGATGTTTGAGGTGTTTAAGACATTTACATTTACTCATTTAGCAGACACTTTTATCCAAAGTGACTTACATTTGAGGAACATACAAGCATCCATAAAGTATCAATACAGTAAGACAATGTCTCCATTACAGCAGACCACAGAACACTGAATCCCAGCTGTTAAAATGAGTGAAAGAGCGCAGCCAAACAGAATGTATTAATCAGATTCAGTAAGAATGTTTCTTTTAATAATATATTTAAATGGCTTGGCCAATGATAGCCCATTGAGCAGAACATTAAATGACTACTGGCAAAACATCCCAGAATAGCACAGAAATTTTGTTTCACACCTCTATTTTTCTCAGCACTTGAGAATCTTGCGTCTCTGTCTTTTCAACAAATCACTGATTGCTTTGGCAATCAGATGCAGATTACAAGCTTGGTTCATTGCTCTGATTTCTGATGAGATGAACTTGAGGCCCGGTGGACCCAGTCACCCTTGAAATCAATTTCATCAGTGCTATCAAATTTTCCATATTTTTCCATATTTGGAAACTGGGTGTGTGCAAAATAAACACAATCCAACGAAGGTTAAAAATCAAGGGCAACTGGACTTGGTTGAAGGTACTGGAAGACGTTTCGTCCCTCATCCAAAGGACTTCTTCAGTTCTGACTGACTGGCAGGGAAACTCAGTTATTTAACCTCAGTGGGGTCGTTTGCCAGGGTCATCGATACCGCTGTTTCATTAGTGTTCCTGGTTGCTGTGACGACAGTCGTTACAGTCGTTAGGACTACCTGTGGCCAAGACTGAACGACCATCGTTGGTATCTTCACCTGAGGCCAATAGGTTACGTTTGTTGAGTTGGGAAGTGATGAAAGGACAGCATTGTAAGTGGGGGATAAGTGGTGGCGTAGACCCCCTCCCCTGTTCAATGACGGCTTCTCGACCCTGGTGTAGATGGCTTCCTTGACACCTCTTTCAAACCATCCATCTTCTCTGTCTAAAATGTGCACCTGGTGGTCCTCAAACGAGTGTCCTCTGTCCTTCAGATGTAAGTA
>NC_060172.1:34526531-34527340 GCF_021292245.1 Micropterus dolomieu
GTTACCATTAACACTACTATAAATATCTGTACCATTTTTCATTTAGTCTATAGCAACATCACCTTTACTGTCTGTACCTCTGTGTGTATATTGTGTAGGCTGCCTCCCTCCCCTCTCTCTCTCCTTACATCCCTCTCTTTTTCTCTCTATTCCTCTCCTGCTCTCTTTCTCTCTCTCTCTCTCTCTCTCTCTCTCTCCCTCTCTCTCTCCCTCTCTCTCTCCTTCACCCCAACTGGTCGAGGCAGATGGCCGCCCACCCTGAGCCATGGTTCTGCTCGAGGTTTCTGCCTCTTAAAAGGAAGTTTTTCCTTGCCTCTGTCGCCTAGTGCTGCTCTTGGTGGGAACTGTTGGGCTTCTGTAAATAGCATCATAGAGTACGGTCTAGACCTGCTCTTTTATGAAAAGCGCTGTGAGATAACTGTTGTTGTGATTTGGCGCTATATAAATAAAATTGAATTGAATTGAACTGAAGTTTGCCATTTCAAAACACTACCATTCAAAATGACACTACATGTGCCACCTGGCCAAACACCTCAATGGTTAATTGTTAACTCTTCAATCAGGATCCAACGAAGGTTAAAAATCAAGGGCAACTGGACTTGGTTGAAGGTACTGGAAGACGTTTCGTCCCTCATCCAAAGGACTTCTTCAGTTCTGACTGACTGGCAGGGAAACTCAGTTATTTAACCTCAGTGGGGTCGTTTGCCAGGATCATCGATACCGCTGTTTCATTAGTGTTCCTGGTTGCTGTGACGACAGTCGTTACAGTCGTTAGGACTACCTGTGGCCAAGACTGAACGACCATCGTT
>NC_060172.1:34527360-34533427 GCF_021292245.1 Micropterus dolomieu
CTCTTCAATCAGGATCCAACGAAGGTTAAAAATCAAGGGCAACTGGACTTGGTTGAAGGTACTGGAAGACGTTTCGTCCCTCATCCAAAGGACTTCTTCAGTTCTGACTGACTGGCAGGGAAACTCAGTTATTTAACCTCAGTGGGGTCGTTTGCCAGGGTCATCGATACCGCTGTTTCATTAGTGTTCCTGGTTGCTGTGACGACAGTCGTTACAGTCGTTAGGACTACCTGTGGCCAAGACTGAACGACCATCGTTGGTATCTTCACCTGAGGCCAATAGGTTACGTTTGTTGAGTTGGGAAGTGATGAAAGGACAGCATTGTAAGTGGGGGATAAGTGGTGGCGTAGACCCCCTCCTCTGTTCAACGACGGCTTCTCGACCCGGGTGTAGATGCTTCCTTGACACCTCTTTCAAACCATCCATCTTCTCTGTCTAAAATGTGCACCTGGTGGTCCTCAAACGAGTGTCCTCTGTCCTTCAGATGTAAGTAGACTGCAGAGTCTTGACCTGAGGAGTTGGCCCTTCTGTGTTGAGCCATGCGTTTGTGTATGGTCAGTCAGTCAGAACTGAAGAAGTCCTTTGGATGAGGGACGAAACATCTTCCAGTATCTTCAACCAAGTCCATCTGCCCTTGATTTTAACCTTCTTTGGATAACTATGACCTGGATGACTGAGAATCTTCATAGACAAAATAAACAGAAGCAATTAAATATGAGTGTCATGTATTGGCAAAGAAGTAGGGCCACCATTTGTCCTTGTGCTTTGATTTGTAGATGCCTTTCCTCTTTAGCAGTGCAGTCTCTCCTCTTGCCAAGACTGTTCACATTGCCAGTTTTAATATTGCAGGTTTTGTGACTGATCCATTCCCTGACCTCTTTTGAAGCTAACATATGTTGCTAATTGGAATTCCTAACCACATCTCAAATGGCTGTTTCACTCCTTTTGGAAACACAACTTAGCTATAATTTGTCATTTTATTCTTTTGTCCATATTCTTGGTCAGTACAAGAGGCAGATAAAACGAATCAATTTTGAGTCATGACTCTAATTAAGATGGAGATGTGAGTAACCAAACACTCATGCTTTATAACTCCTGAGTGTGAACTCCCTGAAATCTGGAAACTGATACATTCCTTTAAGTCACCAGATCTGAGAGATAACACAGAAAGTTCTTTATAGTTGCCACATGCAAAAGCTCTCATAACATATTTCTGGACATGATATGACAAACAGCAATTATATAGAAGCCTTACGTGGCACCTGAACAGGAAGGTATCTTCCAGATCCCATTTCATTTCATTTATTTAAAAAGAACAGCGTACAGTAAAACCTAAACGTTTCCATTTCATGCTATGTACTAGATTATAGCTTCCAGCTAATCCGCCTCTGTAGTCCCTTGGCAGTTCACAGTTAAAAACAACACAGCACTCTATGAGCTAAGGCTGACCAGTTCCTCCCCCAAAAGGAAACCAAAATTATACTGTCTGCATTTCTCCTCTGTGGGTGGACTGAGATTCAACGTGTCAAACAAAAAATGTAGACGAATGCACGAATTATGTCGATCTTATTGCCAGAATAAAAAAACAGTAAGAAAAGTAAGAACATCCAACATATTGCACTAATAGACGTCAACACTGCCATTGACATAGTGATGTATTAATCCAACATTTGTTTCCTTCATCAAAAAGTGCAGCAACAGAATCTTCTACATCATAATTTATCTTAATTCTAGATTAACGCTACATAAATAAACACAGAGTCCAAATCTTCCCAGCTGCTTGCTGGTCTTCATGAGCACATCTGCTTATTTACTCTGATAATAGCAGTTTTACCTGATAGGGCTCCTGCCAGCTCTGGATGCAGCCACACTCAGAGGGCCACAGGTCACAGCTCCCCCCCTTGGCTCTTACTGCCGCCAAGCAGCTGGGGCTCCTGCTGTCCAAATACCGGCCCCCCCTTCGGGGAAGAGTAGCACCGCCAGGGACAGATCCGTAATGGTACCGCTCACGCAGATGATGGTGGTGGTGAGTGTTGGAGTGCTGATGATGCCAGCTGGAGGAACATGGCACCTCCCCACAATCCCCCCTTCCATCCAGGTCCGCAAAGCAGCTCTGCTTCTTGCTCAGGTAAGCAGTCATGCTGCAGCTATGCAACACTAACCTCTGCTTACTTCAACACTTCTTTAGGGTTTACTGATACAATCATCAAACACAAGACACAGTCCTGTCTGACATATGAGTCGCTCGCTCTGGCAAAATGAATGATGAATGAACTGGCTGGCTGCTATAGCTGTATGAGCTACATAGGGTGGGTGGGTGTGTGTGTCAGAGCTTCTGGAGTGGAAGAATGATAAATGAGAGAGAAAGGGGAGGGAAGAAGCAGGAAGAGAGAGATAAAGTGAGATACTCAAAGAGAGTGAAATTGAATGAGAGGGAGGGAGGGCAGCTGATTGAGAGCGGAATCGGGTGAAAAAGGGGGAGAAAAAGGGAGATCAGTACAAGAGAATGATGGGAAGGAGAGAGGCAGATAAGAACGGCATGAGGTAGAGAGAGAGAATTTTCTGTGTGTTGGCTGCCAGCCTTCTGTCAATAAATGACTCAACTGGCAGTGCTGCTTGACAGCATCCGCACCTCCAGGCAGAAACAATTGATGGTCGTGCTGCTGGAAATTGGAGGCAGCAGGAGCTTGAACTACAAATCCCTAGACTGCTACTGTGGGAGTGGCTGCATCTCAAGGGTCAAAGGCAAAAAGCTAAAGAAGAGATGTGGTTTTGGCAAAGCTTTGTAATACAAATTCCGTACTTGATGCTGCACAAATGAATGTTTTTAACAATGAAATATCTATAACCCTTAGTTATGCTGATATACTGCCTTCCCATGATGCACTGAGCTCCTCGCTCCTCCTCTCCCTCTCCATCTGTATGCATTCTTATCCCAGTACAGTTTTTTCAGTTGCTAACATGCATTGGTCAAAACTGAAGTCACATTGTCAAAACTCTTCACACAGTCAGCGTCCCTCTCCTCTCTCCCTCTGTCACTTTCTGCAGGTTTTTCTGGCTCTGTATCTGTGGTTGCAGACTTCCTGCTGCTCCTGTGTTCCTGCTCGACACCCACTGCTATACATTTTATTATTAGTCCTATTATTAATATTATTATAATTATTAGTACCATTATTCATTTTCTGTCAGTACCACTACTACCTTTACTATTTATGTATATCTGTGTGGATATTGTGTGTATGAAAGGGGCAATGAGAAAATTTGCTAAAATATTTGCCATAACAAGGCAATAACATGTCAGATGTTATTTTACACAGCTTGCTTAGAAATTCTTCTGCCAGTAAGTGACCGAAGTGGCTGTAACTTACAAGGGCCTGCAAATTGAAGAGCTACATGTACAGTCCTGTACCTTCTCCGAACTAATGGGCTAATACGTAGGCTTTAACATTTTAAAATACACAAGACAGCGGATACAATATTTACTTCCTTTTTTTCCTAGATGTTGTGTTTCTCCAGGGTTTCAGAAACAAAGAAAACCAAACAGGAAGATTCTGTTTTTCTACACCATACAGCACTGCCATCACACGGTCTGTTATGTGATTCTTTGCTACGTGTATGTGTGTGTGTTATCATTACTGATTCCATCTACCACAGGCGGCAGCCACAAAACAGTCAGTGATGGAGAATAATACCTCATCAGAGCTGACTGAGGCAGCAAACAGCCGGCCATCCCTCGTACGAGACAGAGCATCAGTGGGCAGCTTGTGTGTGTGTGTGTGTGTGTGTGTGCGTGCGTGCGCAGCAGGGGGCATGGTTGGATGCATAGTCAAAAAGATTTGCACAAATCATCAAGCACAGATCTCTCAAATCACCATTTCTGTCATGCCCCCTTCACTCTTCAGTGTGTTTTCAGGTTTGTCTCTGTGCCTAATTTCATGACGATGGACAGTTGTTTCTTCGCATTGCTGTTCTCTTGATAACATTCCCATCTGATGATGGAGGATGGTCAGCATTTGAGGCTGACTCATAACCAACTGTCAAGATACAACATGACCTTTAGATTTTATATTTACCTCATTATCAGACATTAAGAAACATAATGTCCCCTGGTAACCCTCAAAACAAAAGAATTGGTTCCCAACCATGTACGTAACATAATTGAATATTTCCTTCCAACTGGAGGCCAATATTAAAATACTAAGCTCATGAAATTACATTCACATTATTACAAACTGAGGTTATTCCTAGGGGGAAAAAAATAAGCTGGTAGATGTTGGGAAGAGAGCTTTGGGATTCGGGACAGGCATGTTGTGGTGCATATCCTTGTTTTGCTTGAGGAACAGATTCATACATAAAAATAATGATTCATTTCTTACGTTAACTTATTTGTTTCCAATATACACACATGGCAGTGTAGGGTCAGGCAGACACATGCAGAAATGTGTTAGCTTTGTTTACACTGCTAATCCTCCTCACTGTGTGGACTGATGCTACCTGCACAGGTGTGTTACATATTGATTATAATTATATAATGTTAGAGGAAGAGTGCACAGCAACAAACAAAGTGAGTCCTATAATACACATTTACATTTTTGTGCCACATTTTAGTTTTTTTTACAACTGCTTCCACACAAAATCTTTACATGTCACACAATATTTGAAACCTCTCACTCAAAGAGCAAAACCTCCAAAACCACTAGCTATTTCTCAGCCTTTCACTCAGTTTTCAATTGCATAAAACACTTTTTTCAAAACAGTAAACACAATTCTCTACCTAAGACACAAACATCTAACAGGAAGTGACTTGTTTTCCTTTTCAAAACACAACAAATCAAAATGCTACTCTTATTCAGCAGGTCACACACCCGCTTCTCACATGTGCAAACACTAACTGCTTAACTGATCACTAACCAATCACTGCCTTAGTATACAGTAGCCCTATACATTTACTCTCAAAGGTCAAATTACCTGTTTTGAACACTGAATACCAACAATGGACAGAGAGCAAGAAGAGTAGGAGGGAGAGGCAGGGGACGACTATGAGGACAAGTTCAAGGAGGAAGAGTTGGAAGAAGAGGAGGAAGAGCACGAGGACAAAGAAGAGAAGAAGGGAGAGCCATCACTGATGAGATCAGGGCCACACTTATTGATCATTTTGCATTTTGTGTGAGCAGTTTTGGGAATTGTGTGTGTAGAGTTTTGAAAAAAGGAGACAGTTTTGAAAACGTGTGTGAACATTTGTAAAAACCTGTAAGATAAGTAATACTGTTTGGCAGTTAAGCACAATTTCTGAAACTATTGGCTATTTTTGCAAAACTCTACACACTAATCACAAAACCTTACACCAAACAAACAAAATATTATACATCTCTTGCTTAAGCAAAATGGTATTTTTGTATTACAGTATTTCTGAATTGCTAAAACACTAAAATCCATTTGCAAAACCAAAGTTGCAAGTGTACAAACCACTTTATTGATTGAATCACACAATTTGCAGAACTTTAAACACTTCTAATGTGGTTAGACACAACTAGCAAATCAGAATCACTCTTTGTGCAAAACTGTAAACACATTGTCATTTACAAAGCACATGTAGCATTTTGGTGCACTTCAACTCAGAATGGCACAACACAGCCCCCAAAAGTGAAACACAAGCAACACACTGTTGTCATCGGTAACACATAAGCACTCAAAATTGAACCTGTTTCAAATCAGTAATGTGTTGCATCTAATCAGTAATAAGGATATAAAGCCATGTCAAATCCAGATGGCATGTGTGATTTTCACAATAGAGGGCAGCAGCAGCCGCAGCCGCAGCAGCAGCCCCAGCCGCAGCCGCAGCAGCAGCAGCCCCAGCCGCAGCAGCAGCAGCCCCAGCCGCAGCCGCAGCAGCCCCAGCCGCAGCCGCAGCAGCAGCAGCCCCAGCCGCAGCCGCAGCAGCAGCAGCCCCAGCCGCAGCCGCAGCAGCCCCAGCCGCAGCCGCAGCAGCAGCAGCCCCAGCCGCAGCCGCAGCAGCAGCAGCCCCAGCCGCAGCCGCAGCAGCCCCAGCCGCAGCCGCAGCAGCAGC